>NC_091184.1:27567305-27637305 GCF_040958095.1 Procambarus clarkii | reverse complement strand
TCATAAACCCTCAGAATTATTACCGACTTTTAAAGAAGAGGCTACATCTACCTTGAAAGATTAGAGAGCAATGTAGGAGAATGTTATTTAAGACGATACTCGTCCACTGATTATATCTTCCACGGAGAATTAGCACCACCATGATGTTGCATCACAGAACCAGCACCACCATATAAACTTTATACGTGAATTAAACATTTCATTCACCTTGGGCACTAGGCTCCTCGAACACCCGACACCGAACACTAGCGCTGTTGATAGATCGACTGTTTCCCATGTCGGGAGTCGTGTGTTCCAGGCTCCTAGTGCATGAGGTGAATGAAATAGCATCACCATACTATAGCGTCACATAACCAGGGTCACCACTTTACAACATCACAGAGAATCAACACCACAACACTGCAGCCTCACAGACAATGCACTGAGATGTAGTGCCCGTTACCATGGGAATTTCAGAACCACATCCCACTAGTTAATAATATATATTTAATATATAAAATCCTTCCGTCGACACATCGTAAAGGATAATATATAATATATATATATATATATATATATATATATATATATATATATATATAATATATATATATATATAATATATATATATAATATATACATATATATATATATATATATATATATATATATATATATATATATATATATATATATATATATATAATATATATATATATATATAATATATATATATAATATATACATATATATATATATATATATATATATATATATATATATATATATATATATATATATATATATATATATATATATATATATATATATAACTATATACGCTTTATTTCTACATATTAAAAAGAAAAAACCTCAGCTGCCTATGTAGACACCGGGTGAATGAGTAGATATATTCTCCAGGAGCCGGCTGGAGGAACCGTTATCCGGCCGCCCCCTCGCCGGATAACCAATAATCTATGAGAGGCTCTGTGACGTCACGAAGCACATATTGCCTTACCCGTTATACTGTCATCATTATGCCATTGAGAAAAACAGTAGGTGCCGTGAGGAGGATTCGAACTTAGGGGTGTGGGAGTTTCCACAAAGAGGAAATTAGGGGAACCAGTGAGATTAAACGGGGGGTCCTACACACTACTGTATATTCTAGTTGATAAAACTTGTGATAAATGGATATCCGACACATGACACTACAGCTCCCTCTCTCTCTCACGAATAAGCCATGAAATGAGAGGTATAACAGACATAACTTCTGTTTTAAAATTCTGCTGGAAAAAATTATCCGTAATAATTCGGGGAAGCTTTGGCAACCCGCCGGTTTCATGTCCCCGTCGATGATGGCTTTCAGGTAAATTGAGGCCAAATTTATCAGATATTACGGGCTCACCATAGCCCGTGCTACTTGGAACTTTTTGTTCCAGGTAGCGAATCTTTAACAACAACATATCAGATATTTGTGCCATTTTCACGAAGAACAATTTCGACGTTGGTATTGTCTCAAATATACATAATATTGTGGTCGTTTTGGAAGAAGGTTGGTGACCAAAACATATGGTCACTTCAATAGTTTATTTTTATCTTTATTTAATAAAATACAATATAAATCATATATACATAACTTTTACAAGGCAATACTACATTGGCGCATCTCGTAACTTATTGGCTTATAACTCCACACAAGTGCAGTTCTGGCGTGTAAACAACCAATTGTGTACGACCAAATAATAGTACAGTAAATTGACTTACAGTTTAAAAATATAGAACTAAAGAACTACAAAATATAGTTCAAAAGTATGAAATATTGAGGAAAATTGCATTAAACAATAATAATGATAACAGACACTGTTCTCACAGCGTGTATTGGAAGACGTGTAGCTCCTTCCTGCCTACGTCCACCTTCCCGCTATCAAACATTCTTCTATCAAACTTAAATATAGATTTAGTTACGATCTTTCTCTCGAAACATCTTTAATGCTATTGTAAGTGCTAGATATTGTTACGCGTGTATTAATAACTGTTGTATGCGTTATTTAATAATAATTAATTTTGGCGGGGACTGGAAGCCTGTATATATATACTTTAGGCTTGTATCGAGCTCCCCCTTCGCCTACTACTGCCTCTCTTCTGGACATAATCCCACAACATTTAGAAGGTTAGTGGGGTCATGGTGGGAAGTCTTACTCTCGTATACCTATTTATACCTAGGGTAAAAAGACGCATTAGGCGAGAGGAAACGTGCCTAACCATTTCTGTTCCGCCTGGGAATCGAACCCGAAATCCCCGACTGCGAGTCGAGAATGAAGTCAACTGTACTACGAAACCCATTTCTCAAATACAAATTAACATAAGCTTATATAAACCTTATATGCAATAAATCTATATTTGCATATTTTATATTTTTTGGTATACATCATTCTTGCGCTCCTGAAGACATGTGTACATTACTCTATTTTCAGTAATCCGTTTACCCGAAGACTTGACACATTACGTCCAAATCCAGGAAAGGGAATTTGCGTATCGCTTCACGAGAATAAATCCACCCAACTGCATCCGGATTTATTTCAGAAATTCTTCGTGGCATCAGGAGAGGACTCGTAGCCTCGTACATATATAGATGCTATTTCCTTATTAGTTAAATTTTTAAACTACTGTGGACGCCGGTGTACAAATATAAAATTCGATATTAAGTGAATTTTTGTTCGGGTTAATGAGGGGGGGGGGGTTTAGAGGAGTCATGGTGGGGGGAGAAGTTAAAGGGGGTCATGGTGGGAAGGTTACTGGGGTCATGGTGGGAAGGTTACTGGGGTCATGGTGGGAAGGTTACTGGGGTCATGGTGGGAAGGTTACTGGGGTCATGGTGGGAAGTTTACTGGGGTCATGGTGGGAAGGTTACTGGGGTCATGGTGGGAAGGTTACTGGGGCCATGGTGGGAAGGTTACTGGGGTCATGGTGGGAAGGTTACTGGGGTCATGGTGGGAAGGTTACTGGGGTCATGGTGGGAAGTTTACTGGGGTCATGGTGGGAAGGTTACTGGGGTCATGGTGGGAAGGTTACTGGGGCCATGGTGGGAAGGTTACTGGGGTCATGGTGGGAAGGTTACTGGGGTCATGGTGGGAAGGTTACTGGGGTCATGGTGGGAAGGTTACTGGGGTCATGGTGGGAAGGTTACTGGGGTCATGGTGGGAAGATTACTGGGGTCACGGGGAAGGAGTTGGTATAAGTAGATTGCTTGCGACCTTAATTGAACATCCTCCACTCACCGTCACGTTGCATTACCCGCTGGTAATATGCCATAATAGTGTGCCAGTGACTGGACCAAGTGCCAACACACAGGCAAGCAGGTGTCAGTAAGTAGCCCAAGAGTGCCAACATGAGTGTGATTACATCGTGCATCAGCATCCAGTGCCCCCTCTCCCCCACCACCACCACAACCCAAAATCCCCTCTCCCAATGATTATTTTTTTTATCCTGAGAGCGGATATGACTGATCGAGAGATTTTTTTATTATTATTATTTTCTACCACAGACGTGGCTACACATTTACAATGATAAACCAATATATATACATTTTGTTGCCAGACATACAGTTCGGGGATTTATTGAACAATCAACCACAGGTGATTGTAGTGCTTTTGAAATGCTAGGCTAAGCTACATACGTAAATACATAGATACACAGATTTATGTACGCTACATAAAGTGTTCGATGTGTCTTTTACATAGTGTCATTAATGTGCATTTACAAAGGCGAAACGTAACTCTGATCAGCTTTCACATATACTTTATACACATACATACACACATATACATACATACATACATACATACATACATACATACATACATACATACATACATACATACATACATACATACATACACACACACACATACATTTGTCTCTTTTACTCTGACAGGGTGAGATAGCTGATAGAGAAACTAGCGTGCAATTAAGAACTTAACCACTGAAGGTGATTAAGATGCTTTTACAAGCTCAGGTTATATAGTTACATCACATACATTGAGATAAAAGCCTTCGTATTATTACTATCAAATGGTATTCATCTTTTGAGAGAGAGGGGAGGGGGGAAAAGCCAGCCATTAACATCGGCTTCCGCTAATACAGTTTTATGTCGGTGAGGGATATATAAGCCGACTAGCCTCGCCTGTGTAAAATACTAGTCGGTAAATACAAAGATTACGAAGGAAATCAAATCTCGACAATATCTTTGCGAATATATTGTGTATTATATTCCTATTTATTTTAATCCCTCGTCTTCGTAATCATTGTATTTATCGTCTATGAAGGATGTGTCTATTTATGTGTCTTTCTGTCTGTCGGTACGACGATTTTTGAACTTAAGGTAAGAGTATGCGTCAAAATGCGACGCTTTATTAGGACGGGTTGAACCGAGTATCCAGTTGAAAACGGGACATGTCAATAATTGCGAGCCGCTATGATTGTTAGTACATCAGTTTTTGGTCTTAGGGGGATTTATACATCAAAATGTGATGTACTGTTTGATAGGCTGGGTTGTAAGTCACACAGTTGATTGTGCACGGGTGTATAATCTGTACACCAGTTGATTGACAGTTGAGAGGCGGGACCAAAGAGCCAAAGCTCAACCCCCGCAAGCACATCTAGGCGAGAACAGTCACCAAGCAGCACAAACATACCAAGATACCATCAGTATCCTGGTATGAACGCCGGATCAGCGTTTTATCTGCAGCCGTCTGTGCCACAATAACATCACGCACTAAACACTAGACCATTAGCTTCACTGGTCACCAAACATTCAGTGAAGGTCTCCTATAATGAAACAGGAGCCATGCAGGCCATACAGGGCACCATGTGGTTCAAGATGGCTGACTCTCCACCACCAGGCGGGACAGATACGTACTTCACTCACCTGTACCTTCAAGGCTCCACAGTCGTAGAATACATCCAAGGTTCCCAAAGGTATACCGAACCTTCCTGGTTGTTCTGACCAATACTCAGGTGGTGCACACGAACGTCTAGCTCGAAAATGCGGGTTCTAACTATTACACTTTGCACTCGACTCATGTTTTCAGCTCTTCTTCTTCTTCCTGATTGGATCGTTCGGTCATGACGTCACCCACTATCTCGCTCGTGATTGGCGGAAAACCTGTTTGTCTGCCTCCATCTTTGTTAACGTCATCACCTGTGACGCGAAACTCGGGCATAATCTTTCCTCACATTCAGATTAATCTCTTACCGTCTAATGTGTGTATATATATATATATATATATATATATATATATATATATATATGTATATCACGAAAATAAACACGTGATTAAGAATGTGACAATGTCAGACCACGGAGGAAAATGAAACAGGAATTTCCTTAAGTACTTTCGTATATTAAATACATCTTCAGAAGGAATGAAGATTTCTTGAAGGAACAGAAGGAACAGAAGATTTTCTGTTTCATTTTCCTCCGTGGTCTGACATTGTCATATATATATATATATATATATATATATATATATATATATATATATATATATATATATATATATATATATATAAATATATATATATATATATATATATATATATATATATATATATATATATATATATATATATATATATATATATATATATGTTAGAATGCCAGAAGGAATGATGTTTACAGTATAAAGGTAGTACAAATCCACAAGGGCCGTGACGAGAATTCGAACCTACGTCTGTGAGCATCCCAGACACTGCCTTAATCGACTGAGCTACGACATGGTAAAAGAGTTGAAACCGAAGTTCTACTGAACTTACTGGATCCTCGTCACGGCCCTTGTGGATTTGGTCATTGATGCATCACCTTATTGTGATTTCTGTGTGTAATGAAGGAAGGGCGAATACGTAGAACGGCCTATTGACATAGCTCGAGTGCAGGGGGAACTTGTGTAAAACCCTGGTTTGTGTCTCGGAGAGGCTGCAGGATCCAGTAAGTTCAGTAGAACTTCGGTTTCAACTCCTTTTTACCATGTCGTAGCTCAGTCGATTAAGGCAGCGTCTGAGATGCTCACAGATGTAGTTTCGAATCCTCGTCACGGCCTTTGTGGATTTGTTCATTGATGCATCACGCTATTGTGATTTCTTTGTGTAGTGTAGTAAAGGTTGTACAACACTAAACTACGACGACAGATGAGGTTCCTAATCATTCCTTCAAGAGCTTTAGGAAAAATAAATTGGTTAGAAAGGTGGTTTCTAAGAGCTAATATAGCTCGACTCTGCTGATACAAATAGTAAATATAAACACACACACAAATTACACGACACAGCTAATGGAGTTCCAGCTCTTTCCCTAAGGAAGTATAGAGATTGAAACATTAATGAAAATGACACGAAATTGCTTGGAAGTCACCTGGGCCCCCAAGGAAGGGAGGCGGTGGTATCGACACCAGAAGATGCAAGGAAGGAAACGATCACCTCTCGGAAGTTAGCACGGAAAATTTAGTTAAGAAGGGAGGTAGAGATGGAGGGAGAGGGAGGCTAGTGGTAGGGAAGTAAGAATATATATAACGTTAAATAATCCCTTAAGGATTCGAACCTAAGCTGCCAGGGTAACAGCCTAGTTAGCATCTCATCTCATCTCAACCAACGACAGTAAAAAGTTTTTTTTTTATTATTATTATTTTCTACCACAGACGTGGCCACACATTTACAATGCTAACTAGCATATATACATTTTCTTCTGTCCTCCATGGACAGGGTGAAAGATTTGGACGGTCGTACGATCCAAATACGTCCAAGTCCCCAAAATGTTATATCCATGATTATTGTGGGTTGCAACTTCTATGACTGGCACGTGGATTACCTAATTCCTCCAGACTCAAGTGGAGAGGCCTAAAGCCCCAGTTGAATACCAGTGGTGTCTCTCTCTCTGGGAACCTCTCTTATGTTCGTAGCCTATTCAGTAGAACTATAATTTTCCACTGGGGTGGACGTGGGTTCGAGGCTTCGATAATGCATGAATAGTTACATGATAGTTCATACAGTGAATGAAATATATTTTCCACGATTATTGTGGTTTGCAGAAGACACGTTATAAAAAAAATAATGTTTTTGTTTTTTAATAACGTGTGTAATTCGTAATCTATAATTAGTTTTAATTTTTTTGTATAAGTTTTTCTTAATCTTTTCGGTCATAATTGTAATTTTGAATTCGTCATTGTTGTTGGTGCATGTTATTAAATTTTACCTTTTTTAATAATTCCGTGAGTTGAGTTTAGTGTTTTGTTCCTTTGTGTAATTATTGTAAACTGTATCTCTTACTTTAACGCATGTAAATCTCTTCCGTATTTACTGAACAGGTTTTACTGTTCAGTATAAAAGTGAATCTTAAAGTAAGTTAGGGGGGGGGGGGGGTTACAGGCTCAAATATTTCCCCAAAATTAATATCCTCATAGGAAGCGGGTCTTTGATGTTGGTCTGTTCCCACGTCAACACCTTACAGAAACCTCGCCAACTGTATTTTATTAAAATTTAAGGAGCTGGCGCGTGTTTGTGTGTAGGTGTTTGCTGGTTCTTGTGTTTCTAGTTGAGTGTATGTGTTTGGGGGGGGGGGTGTTTGTGAGGGTGCTTTTGGGGCTGTATACGTGTTTGGATGTTCGCGAGTGTGTGTGTGTGTGTGTGTGTGTGTGTGCGTGTGTGGGTGTGTATGTGTGTGTGGGTGTAATAGAGTGTTTGAAGTTGTGTGCGTGTACATCCCGTGCGACTTAGGCCCGATGAAACATGGAGCTCTTGAAATCCAGTGTTAATTGAGGCCAATACCAACAAATTCAATTACGTTATATTGCTTGACGAGAACAAATAATATATATATATATATATATATATATATATATATATATATATATATATATATATATATATATATATATATATATAATTTTAGCTAAAATGAGAAATCCCAAAAGAGTTTCATTTTGATCTTTGCTGCCATCTTATGATGTCACACAATTTAAAATAAATTATAACAAATAAATAAATATACATTTAATGAAAAACTAATATATGAACAAAGTGATTTTTTAGTTATAACTCCGATATACAGAATACTAAAAGGTAAAAACAGAGTGGCGTATATATATATATATATATATGTATATATATATATATATATATATATATATATATATATATATATATATATATATGTATATATATATATATATAAATTACGGGCTATTCACCATGCCACCTCTTGGGTAGCTAAATCTCCATCACCACTATAAACAAAAGGGCCTTCCATAAATGAACGTTACAGTCCCGTTCCTGTGTCAGGTAAGTCCACTAGGGGCTCACCATAGCCCGTGCTATTTGGAACTTTTTGTTCCCAGTAGCTGAATCTAAAACGACAACATCATAAATGCAGACTGGTATACAGTCTACTAGCGCGGACCACCGAGTGAAATCTACGGTCTAAATTCCACATCGCCAATACACCAAGTAAAGTTTTGGTATCCTGGAGATGCTCCAGAAGATCTGTCTTCTGTGCGTGCTGGGATAGGATTATGTTCATTTAGGCTCAACGATATAGCCGTGAAAGATTGGGAACCGGAATGTAATCCCTCTGCTTACAGTGTCGAAGCAGACCTGTAACGTATAGTGTAAACTGTTCAGGTTCGGTACCAAGCTGCACCTTGAGTGGGAGGTGTACCTGCAAGCCGCTCAGCCCCTTACCTATGTCGAGTGATTTAGGGAGCTGATGGCTTTCTTGGCTGATAGCCATTGCTGAAAACTTTGACACAGTGCTTGGAGCAAGCTGTGGAGGTTGTCTTTCTTGGCTAGAGACCTAGTTACACCTTGGCAGCAAATTGGTCTGCAAGTAAGTCAGTTTTCCTGCTGATTGAAACAGGTCCATTATCTCAGCTTTGTGGTGGGATTGTGTCCTTGTCTGAATATCCCTGCCGGTCATTAACCAGGGGACTACCACACTTTGGATTCAACTCTTGCCGATGGAAATTGTCTTCTTCTCTCTGATTCCCTGCGAGAGACTGCCCACTTTTGTACTTATTCCACTTGACAACAAACACTTTTGTGAACACGACCGTTGTGATCAAAAGTATGCCTGACAGTAATGTCAGGCATACTTTTGGCATACATACATTATTGTCTAATAAGGACAATAATGTCGTCTTCAGGCCCTGTGTTTGGCCTCAGCAGTCACCCAATATGGAGAGTTTATGCTAAATAATTCTTATAATTATGAGCTAAATGTCTGTCGATTTTTCTTAGAAAAATAACTGCCACGAAATTGATAATAATAATAAATTGAAATAATATTGATACTTCTCCCAATATCCCTTCAGCTTCTACTAAAGCTACCACTCCTCATATTAATATTATTATGCTATTGCTACTATCACTAACTACCACTATTGCTACTACTCCAAAACCTTGCAGTAGTGAGGAGGAGATGGTGACCTTGGAGGAGAATAGGACGCTCTTGGAGGAGATTAAAACCTTGGAGGAGAATAGGACGTTCTTGGAGGAGGAGATTAGACCTTGGAGGAGGAGATTAAGACATTGGAGGAGGAGATTAAGACCTTGGAGGAGGAGATGACGTTCTTGGAGGAGGAGATTAAGATCTTGGAGGAGGCGATTAAGACCTTGGAGGAGGAGATTAAGACCTTGGAGGAGGAGATTAAGACCTTGGAGGAGGCGATTAAGACCGTGGAGGAGAATAGGACGTTCTTGGAGGAGGAGATTAAGATCGTGGAGGAGGAGATTAAGACCTTGGAGGAGGAGATGACGTTCTTGGAGGAGGAGAGTAAGACCTTGGAGGAGGAGATTAAGACCTTGGAGGAGGAGATTAAGACCGTGGAGGAGAATAGGACGTTCTTGGAGGAGGAGATTAAGATCGTGGAGGAGGAGATTACGGCCTTGGAGGAGATGACGACCTTGTAGGAGGAGATGAAGACCTTGAAGGAGAGGAAGACCTTGAAGGACACGAAAACGAGAATTCTGTTATGCTGGTCGACGGAAATTAAATAAACCTGATTATCCACGAGAAGGGACTTTCATCTTCCAATTATCGGAATGATTTTATAAATATTATTTATATGTTATTCCAATATAATTTCGACTGAAGTAATTATCGTAGATGCACGAGATAATAGATCATTCTCGTAGATACATCAATGGATTTCATGAATATAAATATACTTAAACGAAAAAAGTCTCACGAACTTCTCATCTTAATTTTTTTTTTGCTGCTGCTGCTGCTGCTATCACTATTATCGTATGGTCGGTAGTACAGACGGGCTCGTTCTTGACTCATACTCGAGAACTCCGAGTTCGAATCCCGGGCGGGAGGGAAATGGTTGGGCGCGTTTTCTATCACCTAATGTACCTGTTCACCTAGCAGTAAATAGATACCCAGGAGTTAGTCAGTTTGTTGTGGAGTTGCATCCTGGTGAAGGGGGGGGGGAGGTCAGTATTTGACCTTGGGGAAGGGTACCTCAATATAAGCCTAACATGTATACATATACTGGCTGCCTGTCCCGCGATATAATGAATTGTTATACCTTACTGAGGTCCTCTTTGACCAACTACTAAATCTCCACGCCTAACTCCTGGGTATCTCTTTACTACAAGGTGAACAGATGCATCAGGTAAAAGGAAACGTGCACAGCCGTCTTTGTCCTGTCAAGGGATCGAACCCGGGATTCTTGGTTGTTAGCCAAAGACGTAACTGCTACATGACCAATTGTAACGAAATTGCTGTTTCGCACTTCACATATGATAACTTTGTCACTAGTTAACTATGCTCTTTATCTCGCTATACACTGTCACGGTGACACAGTGTATAGCGAGTTAAGATATAGTGTTAATAATGGTGACACTGTCATCATCATTAACAATCGTCCTTTATAATGTGGCATTGAAAACGTTATCGGTTATATATACTTTAAGAATATTATGGTTGGTCATTAAACTCTTGTTTTCTATGATACACCTTCCAAAGAAAATGGTCATTTTCTATGTATCCTACTTGCTCGCGCTGATGTAGACTACATCAGGATTGAATTGAAATAAGTTTATTGAGGTATAAATACACAAAAAGGGATGAGGTAGCGCAAGGTATTCTCACCCAGTTTAGTACAACGTGTTCATCTATATACACACACACACACACACACACACACACACACACACACACACACACACACACACACACACACACACACACACACACACACACACACACACATCACAAACAATCAACATATTACGGAACATTCCGTAATATAATTCTTATCATATAAGTGATAAACATACATTTCTTTACATTCATGTCTTTACATCATTTATAGCGGTATAAATTATTTGAATTAGCTGTGATATGAAATTTTGCTGTTTTTATGGATAGCAATATGTGCGCGTCGCTGTCGTTCAAACTGAATGTCGTTTCACTCCCGCCCAAAAGATGGGTATGTGGTGTATAAAGTTGACTATACAAGTCCTTACCTGAATTTACCTGAGGGGCCACTTACACTCTAGTGGCCTCGACGAGGACTGGAAGTCGGCGGCTTGTGGGTCATATGGCATGTATAGCTCTAACTGGCATCCATTCCCTCATAATGTAGGCCTTCGTAATTATAGCAATTTAGTTTAAGTAGCTTATTTTTGACTCTACGCCCATCCTGTGAGCTTTGGCGGGAGGGTTACAGAATCACGTGATATGTATATGAACTGAATCCAATGATTTTAAGCTAAGCAAGTTACCTTAGATTTGAATTAGTTAAAATTAATTTATACAATATTTTAGGCTTCACCAGGAGTGTAGGTTTCAGAATGTATAACACAACAGATGCAGAGTTTATCAGCTAAGAGACAAGCAGGGAATTAATGATAATTCAATTTAGTGACAATGAAGTACTCTTTTTGTATACTAATAATGATATTACACACAGAAATCACATCACCTACGACACCAGCATTGCCAGTCGCGTACTCTACCGCTAGACCATCGCTGAATTGTAAAAAAATTACTGACTTGTAAAAGTCACCTGCTTTCTTATTCTAGGAAAAAACTTGTTAATGATCAATAGGTATAATGTAGCAGGTCTCCCGCAGTTTATCACTCTTTCACTTAGAGCGAATTCATTGAATTGACTTAATTAATTTAGGTTAGAATTTAACATCTTGGAATCGATTCATTCTGCTAAAATGAAACCTAAATTGAACAATTCAAAGTCCTCGGCTTCGTTGTTTACACATTAATTTGATCTTCTAGAAGTAGGCTGATAGGCTTTATATATTTTGTAAACTTTTATTGTCTTGGTCTTTTTAATTTATATTGATTTTAAGATTTCTGAACGATTTATTTATATTTTTTACCATTTATTGTTTTGCTTAGTAATACGTATTTTTTTTTTAGCATTTGTGATTGAGTTTAGCATTTGTGATCGACTATTTTGTTGCTAGTCAGGCTATCTCTGGTGATGGTCTGGGTGTGTGAACAAATGATGTGATCGTTCATATAGCTCTTGTGCCCCACCTTTCAGTCGCCTAATATAATGGCTCCAGACTGGCTTGTTTTAATCATACTTTGAAACAATGTACAGTTATCCTCAACTACCTCCCTTGTTAACTTCTTGTACTGAAGTTTTTTCTTGCATATCTATTGCTTAGCTAAGTTTCTAGTTTCCTCTGTCCATTTTGAGTGTCAAGTTTGTCAATTACTCAAGGAATCTTATATATTGTAATGTGACCTCTTTCAGTGGTGAGGTCTAGTTGCCTCAACCTGTCCTCGAAGCTCAGTCCTCTAAGTCAGGGTCTTGTAGCAAACCTTTGGAATTTCCTTTTCTGTTTGCTATTTCAGCTGGGTATTACACACTGTGGCTACATGTTCTATTATTTGTTGATGTAAGTAGTATGCGATGTCCTGAAAGCTTCCTTGTTCATGTGCCTGAACGCTACGCTTTTTCAGACTCTCTCTCCAGGTCTGCCTGAAGTATTCTGTAATACTGTTCTTTCTGACTCTTCTCATCAGTTTTGTGCGTCGGCAAACATTGACATAGAGGATTCCCCCTCAGTTATGTTATTGATGTCAGATCAGTACTGATCCCAACACTGATTTCTGCGGTGCTTCGCTTGATATTTCATTCAATTCTGATCTCTCCAATCTGATTATTATTGTTTGATTCCGTTTGTGATTGGTTGTCTTAATCACTCGAGTACACCCACTGCTCAGTTACTCCATCTTGTTGCACAAGTTTGCACAATAGCGTCTTGTGTGTATTCAAATTGTGTGGGATAGGTAAGGAATGATTATGTGACTACTTATTTTAAACTAATACTGCACCTACTACCGAAGTGCTTGCATACTATAGGTGCCATGTTTGTATCTCCAGGTTGTGCTCGGCTACTGAGGATGTCGTCGCGGGCGGTGCAGCTACGGAAGCAATGGGCGAGTCGTCGCGCGCTCTCTGACTCCTTGTTCGAATCTCCCTGGGGCTCTGTGGCCGCCGCTGACTCCTGCCAGCCGCCGTCCAGCCTCCCGTGGGTGCTTCAGGACGAGGCAGCGGGCAGCGCGGCGGGGAGCGGCGCGGACACTCCCAGCGGAGTGGGCAGCCCCCGCCACACGGGTAGTCCCGTAGTGTGGGAGAGCGGCGGCGGTGGGCAGGGGTCCTGGTGCGGCTGCGCAGGTGTGGGCCAGCCCACCTGCTCTTCTCCACTTCACGAGTCTTTGGTGGGCGGCCTCGCGGACCGCGTCTGCTGCCTCTTAGAGCCGTGGCACGTCGACGCCGCTGTCCAGGTCGGCGTCCCGGATGACGAGCGACCCAATCCTGTCAAGCCGAAGAAATTCTGTGAGCGTCAGCCGAGTGGACACAGCAGTGAACGAAACAGTGTAGACAAAAGTTTTGATAAGAGCAATGACCTCCCCTCAGACCCGAGGGGAGGGAGTGGAGCCGCGGCGCCGCACGTGGAGGGCGCAACAGGTGCCGCGGTGTGGCAGCCGTCGCCACCCCGGCGCAGCGGTGCACACAGACAGAGGTCAAGCAGTTACTGCGCGCCTGTAGAAGGCCACAAGCCACACCAAGCTTGGCCTGTGGAATTCATGTGCGCCCCAGCGGTGATGGAGTTCGGTGGCCAAACGTCACCAGGGTCACTGGGGGGGTCGCCGCCCCCGGGGGACGCCCTCGTGGACGGCGAGTCTTTCGACCAGGACGAACTGACGTCCCATCTGAAGGAACTACCGTCACAAATGCCTAGAAGGGAATCTCGGACAGGAATCTTCAACGGCCTCTACACCAGTCTCTCAGCTGCCACTAAACTCCGCCTGGTGCACCAGTTGTCTGTGGACGAGACCCGTAGTACCGTGTACGCTGACCTGGCCGCCCTGGCCGCCGCCCCGGACCTGACAGGGGCGCCGCCCCTACCCTACACTGCCGACCTCACAGCCCTCAAACCAGCAGAAAAACGTCGCAGATTTTTCCAGAGGAAACAAACCAATTCGGCCCCGGACAGTTTTGACGGCAACTTGCCCTGCAAGAAAGGTCCTCACTCAGTCTCCTTCTGCCTGGACTCGGCCCTGAAGGTGCCGACTATCCTGCCCTGGGCCGACACAGGTAACGTACCGAGCATCATTATCTTTATCTTAAGCTTTAACCTAACCAGATTATACACGATAATTATTCCCTAAAACGCAAATATATCAGTTACGAACTTTCGTGACTAAGGTAAGGTAATTAGGAGGAGAAAGCACTAATACGACTATACACTTTCTGGCTAAATTCACAATGATTTTCATTACATACTTCAGGTTTGTTATTCATAAAGCTTAAATGAAGGGAACTAATAACCGGTATATTAGTGTTGACGGCGTTGTTCTGGACGGGAGAGTTGCAGCATGTCTCCCAGGGGCTCCCAAGGGCTCCCAAAGGGGCTCCCAGGGAGGGCTCCCAGGAGGGGCTCTTAGGGGTGCTCCTAGGGGCTCCCAGGGGCTGCCAGGGAGGGCTCTCAGGGGCCCCACAACAGAGAGCAACACTCGTGATGACAGGGCTGGCCTGCTGATCACCAGGGTTAACTTGTCTTAACTGAAACAGCTTCCCTTCTCTCTCTCTCTCTCTCTCTCTCTCTCTCTCTCTCTCTCTCTCTCTCTCTCTCTCTCTCTCTCTCTCTCTCTCTCTCTCTCTCTCTCTCTCTCTCTCTCTCTCTCTCTAGTGGGAGGAGAGAGAGAGAGAGACTCTCTCTCCTCCCACTATTTATCTATACATGCATCATTCATTCCCTTTATACGCATATTCATAATTTAATCTAGAAGATGAAGATTCCAGAAGATGTATTTAACTGGAGTCCAGGAACTCGTCCTTTTAGACAACATACAAACAATAATAACAGTGATTATCAGTAATACAAGATGAATAATAAGAATACAGAATCATGAGGAGAAAGCACTAAGCAAGTTTGGTCATATAACACGCTGAAGGGAGATGGGAATAGGATAGGAGTCGGTCCAAGAGAACCAACAGTCCTCAGTCCCTTGGACCATCAGGAATCGAACTCTGATCTGCATTTGGCGAGGTCGTTGCCGCGACAACCAGCCCAAGAAAATAAATACTAGAAATATACATAAATAATTATAATAAAAGAAATTATGTAAACAAATGAATGTCCGTTTGTTTGTTAAAGGTCGTTTGTTGATTTAGGAGCGTTAATTGTTTACCGTAAGATGTGTTGATGTGGTCAAGGAGATGATACTGGAGAGGTGAACTGAATTACCAAAACTGCAAAAGAAAATTAAACGAGAAATATGAAGAGTGCAATATTGCATTAATTGAACAATAGCCGGAGAGGCAATGCACTCAGGCGTGCTCGCGCACACACACACACACACACACACACACACACACACACACACACACACACACACACACACACACACACACACACACACACACACACACACATACATATATATACACTCCCAGAAGTCATTAGTAATTTGAGATTGAATGATTATATCTCCGTCACCTGGTATACAGCTGTTGATTGTATTATTAACCCCCAGTGTCACTCCCCCGGCTCCACTCCTCCCTCCCTCCTGCTACTCTTACTCCTACTTCTCCAACTGCTCCTTTACGGGCTCACCATAGCCCGTGCTACATGGACACTTCGTTCTGAGTAACTAAATCTGTAACAACAACAACAACAACAATCCAACTGCTCCTCTCCTATTACACTATCTCCTCTTCCTCGTCCTCTTACATCTTCTCTTCTGTCATCTCCATCTCCTCTTCCGCCGGTTACTATGTAACGATCAATTCCTGTTCCTCTTCTGGTAAGGAAGATGTAACCTTGTGGTTACAAGGTAACTACAAGGTAGGTGAGCACTCTGGGACCCCCCCACCCTCTCCCCTAGCCCCTCCCTCTCTCAAACTTCCTCTACCCCCCCCCCCCCCGCCCATCCTCAACCACCCCCTTCCCAAGTCCCTCCCCATTTCTCCCCATTGATCAGCCCTCAACTCTTCCCCCCTTCCCCTAACTACTACCTTTCTTCAACACTTCCCCTCTCTTAACCTTTCCCTTCCCCTCCCCTTCCCTCAACCCTCCCCCTCCCTCAACCCTCCCCCTCCCCTTCCCCCAACCCTCCCCCCCTACCCATCCCTCAACCCTCCCCCCCTCTCTCAGAACTATTTCACCAACATTGATTAGTATCCTTTAGAAGTTTAAGGTATACCAACTATGCTAACAAATTGTTAACATTACAGTTTATGGTATACTACATAAAAACTAAATTATATTTCAGGGCTAGATAAAGTAATCATGAAAACGGTTTACATTACCATACAGGGGTATACCAACCATGAAAAGTAAGAACAAAAAAAAAGTTATATGAGTTTGAAGAGCGAACGAAAAGTTTCAATTGAAGTATGATTGATGGAAATCATCTGGGGCAGTTGAGTAGGAGAGAGGGCGAAGGGAGGAACGTTTGTTCAGCAAAATTCGCTAATATGAGGTTTACGGGCTATTCATGCCCATGCCACTTCTTGGGTGACTTAATCTTTATCAATCTATCAGCTAATATGACCCACAGCTAAACCTACCCTTAACCTCAGAGACTCTCCTGTACCCAGAGAGGGATGCTTGCTACCCACCATAAGTGATGAGGAGTTAGTCATTAGCAAGTAACCTCACCCCCGTGTTAAGGGACCGAAATGGACCGAAATGTCGTCACTTTCACTTCATATGTGTTGGTTTGGGTTATCTGTTTCAGCGGCATTATTGGGTTGCAAACCGTCCTGAAACAAGAGATGTTATACTCGTTCTTGATCTGAGAGGAATGAGATGTGAGGAATAGATTAGAGTACGGGACGTCACCATGCTGGAGGAAAGACGGAGCAAGAGAACATGATAACGACTTACAAAATACCAAGGGAAATTGACAATGTAGACAGAAGCAACGATCAGAATCTGGAACAGGAGAACGATAGGACATAGATGGTAACTAGAATAATAAGTC
This sequence comes from Procambarus clarkii, assembly GCF_040958095.1. Taxonomy (NCBI): domain Eukaryota; kingdom Metazoa; phylum Arthropoda; class Malacostraca; order Decapoda; family Cambaridae; genus Procambarus; species Procambarus clarkii. The sequence goes on along the minus strand of NC_091184.1, from coordinate 27,619,808 downwards.
ACGTGTCAGAAAAAGATGGATTTGATGAAAAATTAGACAGAAATAACTCAGTCAAATTTAAAATGCAAATATGATAGAAATAAGCGAGAGAATAATGATTGCATTAAAATATGAGTGGTTTGAAACGAGGGGCTTAGGAGCTGACGCTCAACCCTACTAGCCTATCTTGGTGAGTATATCCCGATGAGTAAGTACACTTAGGTGAGAACAGACACACTTCAGCCGATCAATACCTCACACCTCTTGGTGTACCTCATGAATTTCGTTGTTCGTCCTCCGCCCCTGCCAATCACAGCACTCTGCCATGACCAATCACGGCTTTCCGCCCCCCGTCCAATCACGGCTTTACCCCCAACCAATCACGGCTTTACCCCAACCAATCACGGCTTTCCGCCCCGACCAATCACGGCTTTCCGCCCCGACCAATCACGACCTTTCGCCCTCGACCAATCACAGCTTTCCGCCCCCCCCGTCCAATCACAGCTTTCCGCCCCCGTCCAATCACGACTTTTCGCCCCGACCAATCTCGCCTTTCCACCCCGACCAATCACGACTTTTCGCCCCGACCAATCACGGCTTTTCGCCCCAACCAATCACGACTTTCCGCCCCCGACCAATCACGGCTTTTCGCCCCCGACCAATCACAGCCCTCCGCCAAACACAGCCACCAGATGTTGCCAAACACAGCTCTCAGATATTGTGTTCACCTAAACACCTGGACATCTGTTTGAATACAAATTAACCCATTGTTTGAACACAATAAATATTACCGTTAATTAGGCTTCAGGTCAAATACGATAAAAGAGATGAGTAGTTTACTGAAAAGTAACTTTTATTTGATTCTCAATATCTCTTGTATAAAATTCACAGAATTTCATGAATATATATATTCTTCTATATATATATATATATATATATATATATATATATATATATATATATATATATATATATATATATAAGAATTTATCAATTTTTTTTAATTACAGACAGTTTACTGGATGTTAAATTAGTATTAGAAACAGCGCTAGATGCTAAAGGAGATTCTCGGGTTAATATAAACCGCAGTAGCTTGTAAGATCAATGTTGAACACTTGTGAGTATTCTTGTTTTTTTGTGATGGTAAGTTCAGGAGTATTTAGCTTGGTATTTGAGAGAGAGAGAGAGAGAGAGAGAGAGAGAGAGAGAGAGAGAGAGAGAGAGAGAGAGAGAGAGAGAGAGAGAGAGAGAGAGAGTGATTGATCTTCTTTAAGCCTTTTGAGGAAGTGTTTACAAAGGAAGGTCGGTTGAGAGAGTTGTATTCATTTCCTACCTGGCCCCATAGAGGAGCCTCTACGTTCCGGTGGAAGGGGGGAGAGAACCACTAAGCCCCTGCTCCCCCACACACCACCCTTCCATCCCCTTACTTCAATGGAACAGCTGGAGAAGTGTTCTGTATCACTCTGTAAATCCGGTCATATTTGTGTGGTAACAGACAGCCTATGATTCTTCCCGCGTGCGACCAATGGACGAGGCTATCCACCTCACACATGGGTTCTTATTGGCTCTCGTGACTGATTGTCACAATTACGCTATATCTAAAAATACTTTTAAGAATGTTTGCAAGATAAGAACATTCATTCGTCAACATAAAAGATATCGGCGAACAGGACAATTTTAACAAAACAGATCAAGAATTATACAATGAAGCTAAAAAGTGTATTGATTGCTAGGTCAGAGTTGCCGAAGTTTATTAATAAGAAATGCGACATTTTTTCCGATGCATTAAAAGCTGTATTTAATTCCACACTTTTAATATGTATGTTGTATGTTATGAATCAAAACTAACTTAACAACATCACCTAACCTAAATAGGAAGATTATTCCACCGTTCCTACCCTTAACCACCTTCCCTACCCTTAACAACCTTCCCTACCCTTCACCACCTTCCTTCCCTACCCTTAACCACCTTCCTTCCCTACCCTTAACCACCTTCCTTCCCTACCCTTAACCACCTTCCCTACCCTTAACCACCTTCCCTACCCTTAACCACCTTCCTTACCCTTCACCACCTTCCCTACCCTTAACCACCTTCCCTACCCTTCACCACCTTCCCTACCCTTCACCACCTTCCCTACTCTTACCCACCTTCCCTACCCATTAATCACCTTCCCTACCCTAAACCACCTTCCCTACCCTTAACCACCTTCCCTACCCTTCACCACCTTCCCTACCCTTAACCACCTTCCCTACCCTTAACCACCTTCCCTACCCTAAACCACCTTCCCTACCCTTCACCACCTTCCCTACCCTTAACCACCTTCCCTACCCTTAACCACCTTCCCTACCCTTCACCACCTTCCCTACCCTTCACCACCTTCCCTACTCTTACCCACCTTCCCTACCCATTAATCACCTTCCCTACCCTAAACCACCTTCCCTACCCTTAACCACCTTCCCTACCCTTCACCACCTTCCCTACCCTTAACCACCTTCCCTACCCTTAACCACCTTCCCTACCCTAAACCACCTTCCCTACCCTTCACCACCTTCCCTACCCTTAACCACCTTCCCTACCCTTAACCACCTTCCCTACCCTTCACCACCTTCCCTACCCTTAACCACCTTCCCTACCCTTAACCACCTTCCCTACCCTTAACCACCCACATTTAATATATCGCCAAAAATTGGTTCCTTGGGTGTTCTGAGAGGCAGGTCTGCCACAGGGGATTACCGCCATAACACCTTCACATTCCTTGAGATTCAATCTCTTGTAATCTGGATCTCTCAGATGACTTAGAGACTTCACATGATTGATTCTGTCACCAGTGTGGAATATGCCCGACCAAAAAGTATTACACATATACATATATATATATACATATATATATATAATGTGTGTGTGTGTGTGTGAATAAAACTGAAACACAGACTGCAGTCATTGGGAGGACAAACCCTTCATGCAAACTGCACCTACTATCAAGAAGAAGAAGAAACACAGACTTACATCTCGCTAAACAGTTTCTCTCCCCAGGACGTGTAAAATAAACTATCCTTGGAGTTAATGCTCTTCTAAGATCCGTCTGGGTCGGGGCTGCTCTTGCCTATAGGTGGAGGACCCATCTTAAGGCCTGAAGGGGCGGAGGGAAGCAGGGAAGAAGCTCTCTCATATACACAATATGTGATCCGGAAAATCAAAATGGAAATTTAAAAGCTAAGATTGAAGTTGGTGACGTCGTCCCTTCCATTAGCACTTGATTTGATTGCCTGGAGGCAAGCGATACGAGACGAGCTCACCAGACCCAGGCCACCTCCACACACATTTGTATATTTAAACACACACACACACACATACATATTGGTACAGTATTCGTGTGCAAGTATACAGTGTGTGCGTGTGTATGTGTTACGTATAATATAAACTGGAAAGAATAATGTTACTCTCCTTATCAAATTAATTCAGTTAAGGAATTCTGACACCTTTCGTCTATTAATAAACTTATCGATAAACCGGGAGCTGGTGAGGGGAAACTAACAGTATTTCACCGAGACTGTGTAGGAGTTTGAGGGAACTTTGTGGGGTGACAGTGAGGGGTGACCTAGCGCTTGAGGGGAGAGGTTGGTGATTGGTTAAAGGGGACAGGTGTGAGAGAGAGAGAGAGAGAAAGCTTGTGGTGGTTCACTCTGCTAATTACAGTGGACTAAATCTGTTATAATATTCATAACATACAATGTATTTGCTACTATGTGAATTTGCTTCGTTGGCAAAACCGCAACACGAATGCCGTTGTGTTCTCGACATGCAACCCGTCCTCTTAAAATTACGTCACTTTTCGCCCGTATGCGCGCTATGGCCAAAAATGGACGTAATTTGAAATGAAATCGGCTCACGAAAGTGATGTACTGTCCCGTTTTCTGTTTGAGTCCTCCGGTTTACTCGGTTAGGTTAGGAGAGGAAACTTACAATTAACGGTTTTCATGACGTTTTGAAACCTTAGGAGAACTTCCTGCCCTCCTAACCTACCAAAGGACCCTTAACTTACTATGTTGGAAAAAATAAATCTAAAATTTATAACATTTATTTTCAGTTACTTTTCATTTTCAAATTACGTCCATTTTCGGCCATACGGGCAAATGGCCAAATTCAGACGTAATTTGTAAGAGGACATACGTTTGTGTTGACGCAACGACAGTACAGGTGTCGATACCCGAGGGTCTGACCAGGGAGAATTTACGTGGAATTCACCTCTATGTATACCCTTCTTACGAGTCATTATCTCATCTATTTGTTTTCCCATCCTCGGTGGGTGGGTTACTAGACCCAGGCTCACCATTCACTGACAATAACAGGAACATAAAATATAAAGCACCTTCCCGTGTGATGTAATATTTCGCATCTACGTTCTTGTAACTACAGATTTAACTGAGGCTGAGATATGACCTGTGGATAATGGTATAACCTTTACGATAATGATTTGATCTTTGGATACCGTTATGACTTAGAAATAACCATGGACGAGAGCCAGGAGTCAGACCTGGAATTACATGGTGTTGGGCTTAAGGGTATCAGCCTCTAGAGGGTTATTAAGCCCACCACAATAGTCTACTGACCAATCAGCAAGTATACATTAATCCTAGACATGTGTTCATTACTAAAGTAAACTCTCAGTGAACCTCTAGGTGTATACATTCCTTGTTGGCCAATGAGAAGAGTTTGACAGTATATACGTAATGAATCATGGTTTTGAGACGTCACAGCCCACGTGGTTCACGTATTACTTCAATCACGTCTTTAGAGCACATAGCTAATGACGCAGTTATCCTTAAGAAACCTGGCCAGTTTGCTTGTTATCCATCGGTCACCACTCCCTCTTTGACGATTAATCCTCCAGCCCAAGTAATAATTCACACACTGAGTTACGTAGATTTTGATAAGTTAATATTTGACTTACCTGATAACCAACTGATAGGTTTACTATGCACGTTGATTTATGCAGTGTTTACAATACAACGTGGAAGTGAACAAACCACGTTTCGAGTCATAGCTTCGAACATAGTCACGTGGACTTTATGACAAACAAAGATCCATATTGAATTTAAATAAGTCAGCATGTGACCTACGCACAGTGAACCCAACGGCCTTTGTTGTGACGGCAGCCTGGATTATGGCTAAACAAATTACACGCGACTCTGATGACAATCGAACGTTTCTCGTGATAGGCTTGGAGCGCACCTCTGAATGTCTCAAGCACGAAATGCAAATACAGATAACAGCCAACATAACCAAAACACTTAACTTAACCTATCCTAAGCTTAAGTATAAATTTTTTTGTAATATATTTGTTTTTAGAGAAAATATAGTTTTCGGTTAAACCGTTTGATAAACTTTACAAGTGCTTCTTTGTGGTCAGTCAGCTCGTGTGAGGACAGCTTGAGGATGGGTTTTGAATGTGGCAATACTGAGCAGAATATTCAGAACACAATACATCTACAACGACCAGGGAGAAAAATCCATCCTGGGAATTTTAAATTGTGTTTACACAATGCATGATGCGGCTGGTTTGAATATATGACAAATTTTTTGGGGGGACGAAATACGAAGCCGGATAGTTATATGGGACGAACACAAATTTGTTAGTCACAGTGCACGTTAGGACAATTCTAGCAATATGGAGAGAATTGCAACGATTAGCGAATATTCAGAAAAGCTTTCAAAGTATTAGCGTTAATTCTCGAGTTTTCTCCTCCAGAGTAAGCGTGCCATGAGAACCATAAAGCTTATTGGATCTTAAATGCTGAGCGTCAAGATCACTTTTGTTAAACATAGTTCTCTGGAGATATTCTGTGAATAGTGTTGGAGAGATTACGCTTCACAGGACCAGATTGTTTGTAAACATGGAGCTTAGCGTATGTGTAAGCATAGACCTTATTGTATTTATGTAAGAATGGAACTTAGCTTATCTGTAAGCTTGGAGCTTAGCATATTTTTGTGCTAGGATATTTATGTGTTTGTAAGCACACAACTTACATAAATACAAATATTTTCGTGTGTTTGTAGGTATAGAGCTTACATATTTGTGAGTTTGTAAGCATGGAGTGCAACATATTTGTAAGTATGGAGCTTAGCATATTTTTGTGCTAGGATATTTATGTGTTTGTAAGCACACAACTTACATAAATACAAATATTTTCGTGTATTTGTAGGTATAGAGCTTGCTTATTTGTGAGTTTGTAAGCATGGAGTGCAACATATCTGTATGTTTGTAAGTATGGAGCTTAGCATATTTATGTGTTTGGTGTTCTCAGAGACCGTGGTTCATAAAAGATGTGTTTGTGCTTGTGGCCGAGGGCAGTGATTGAGAAACAATACAGGTTTAGAATGAATTTAATTTTCATATGTATGAATTAATTGTGTGTTATGGAGGTGTGTGTAAATATTCGTATATTGATTATTGCTAGTATAAAAAAAACTTAATTATGGGTTATCTTGAGATGATTTCGGGGCTTTAGTGTCCCCGCGGCCCGGTCCTCGACCAGGCCTCCACCCCCAGGAAGCAGCCCGTGACAGCTGACTAACACCCAGGTACCTATTTTACTGCTAGGTAACAGGGGCATAGGGTGAAAGAAACTCTGCCCATTGTTTCTCGCCGGCGTCTGGGATCGACCCCGGGACCACAGGATCACAAGTCCAGCGTGCTGTCCGCTCGGCCGAACGGCTCCCTGGTGGGTTAGTGACCTTGTACCAACTGTTTCGTTGTTGAATTTGTAAATGTTTAAGGCGAAATTTGTAAATGTGTGTGTGTGTGTGGGTTTGAGAATGTCAAGCCCACATCTCCACCGTCACTAAGGTGGTGGAGGAGAGAAAGTACAAATAATATTACTCACCACCGCTCATCCCCTGACAGCCCGTCCTCTCGAATTGTCATAACGTCACTAAAATGATGTACTAAATAGCCTGAACCTATCTAAACCGAGGACCCGCGAAGAGAAAACGGGACAGCCCGTCAATAAATCATAGCGTCCCGACGAGACGCTATGATTTATATAACACCATATTTTGGCCGTTGGAGATTTATACGTCATGATGCGAGGGGTAAATAACATGTCCATGATAAGACGGGCTGACCCATCACCCACTACTCATCATGTCCACGAACCCATCACCACCCGCCGCCTGTCACCTCGGCAACTGCTCGTTGTGTCCCTCTAAACAGAACTGATATTCCCACCACCTTTTGAGCCAACCTGCCCCACATCTGTGACATCCCCTCTGGCCCTCTTCCTTGCGCCTTACCTTTCAAGACCAACTTCCGACAAAGGTTTCCAGTGGCCGCCGGGTAATTAAAGTTACCACCAGCTTTGGTAGACTCTCTTAGAAGATTCCGATATATGCTGGCAAACCATTATGTCTCCTCTGTCGCACCAACCCACTTTCATACTCAGCCTATTTTTACACTCTCATAAACGCTCCCGCCAGCCTCATACTTTGAGAGAGAGCCTAACTAATTTATTCGTGTCCGTATGGGTCACATCACCAGAGGGACGTGTCTCTCACCCGTCAACCTTACTGCCACTGTCAATTAATTTGTTTCCCCTCTTCCTTCTTTATCACGATCTCTTCTCTCTCTCTCTCTCTCTCTCTCTCTCTCTCTCTCTCTCTCTCTCTCTCTCTCTCTCTCTCTCTCTCTCTCTCTCTCTCTCTCTCTCTCTCTCTCTCTCGTGGTATTTTATAGTGTCTGCCACTGTTATAACTTTAGGAGTGCCGCTATATGTGGCTAGTTAGTGGCGAGGAATTTCACTCTAGATTATGCCTCGACACACATTCTCATCCTTAATGATGATAGTTAGAGTATTGATGAGCACGGTAATGTTAGTGAGAATGATGATGAGAATGACAACAGTGGTGCGAGTGAGAGCGATGCTGAGAATAGCAACAGTGAGAGCGATGCTGAGAATAGCAACAGTGAGAGCGATGCTGAGAATAGCAACAGTGAGAGCGATGCTGAGAATAGCAACAGTGAGAGCGATGACAAGAATGGCAATAGTGGTGCGAGTGAGAGTGATGCTAAAAATTATAATGGTGACAGTGACAATGATAGTGAGTGACGAGAATGGTAGTGGTGGAGGTACTGACAGTGAGCATGATGAGCCTCATAGTGGTGGAAATAGTGACAATAACTGGCAATGACAGCCAAAGAGACTGTTAGTATAGCAGAAGCACTCAGCACTAAACATACACTAGTGATAGTAGGCAGTGTGTGGATAGCAAGGCTTGCAAGGCGACCTGTTGATAGAACAAGCAACAGTGACAGAAATACACAAGATACAGTGGTCTACGTCCTCGATTCGCAATCGATGATCCCGAGTTCGATCCCCAGGCTGGACGTAAATGGGTTGGGCACGCTTACTTTCCCCTGATGCATCTGTCCACCTAGTAGTAAAAATGCTTCTGGGAGTTCGGCAACCTATACAGGCCAAATACACCTTTCTTGTTCCTGGGAATTCAAAGATATCATCCCAAGGTTAAATTCAATCGAGTCTATTCCTTCTGTATAACAACATAGTAGATGGAATAAGAGATAGAGATACCCGGCTCCGCCCGGGTATCTCTCTCCCCCCTTCCCATCTCAAAAATCTATATCAAATTATTAAAATTGTTTAAGGCGTGCTGTGGGAATGGAGTATGAACCACGCCCACATCAATAACCACTTACCATGGTACCCGCTTTTCCTCATATGAATACCAGTACACTGATGAATGATGATATAGCCACCCAAGAGGTGGCACGGGCATGAGTAGCCCGTAATACCAGTACAATCTGCGTTCCTCAAAGTATACTCATACCTAATCCTAATGATTTGGTGATGCGTAAAGTATTCATTCATGTTAGAAAAAATTAAGCGAAAATTCCGAACGTTTTTCGTGTTTCAACACATTGTCAAGGAATACAGAGAGAAGGCCTATATAACACCTACAGCTGAATTAATGGGCGTTCAGATGAACGCCCATTAGTAGATGTAAGATGAATCTTCCATCTTCTCATGGATCTTTATGCATGAGTAGATGTGAGATTCATAACCTAAATATCGTATAATGGAAGTGACATGAATGAGTGGGGATTAGGCTATTGGAATGTTCTGCACCAGCTTACTAGATCATATATATAGTGGTGCACTTCACGGTCCTAATATGTAAACTAATTAACTACACGTTCCTCATATGTAAACTAACTACACGTTCCTCATATGTAAACTAATTCACTACACGTTCCTCATATGTAAACTAATTCAACCGTTTCTCGTATGTAAACTAATTCACCCGTTCCTCATATGTAAACTAATTCTCCCGTTCCTCATATGTAAACTAATTCTCCCGTTCATCATATGTAAACTAGTTCACCCGTTTCTCATATGTAAACTAATTCACCCGTTTCGCATATGTAAACCAATTCTCCCGTTCCTCATATGTAAACTAATTCACCCGTTTCTCATATGTAAACTAATTCACCCGTTTCTCATATGTAAACTAATTCACCCGTTCCTCGTATGTATGATGTGATATGATTAAATTAGTCCTCTCCTGTGTGATTGTTACTCGACTATGAACTGCCACATAACTCATTTATTTCTTCGAAAAATAAATTGAATTATTTGTTCGTGGAGAAATATGTCGTGTTGAGGAGGCGACTTTTGAGTGTTGGCGGGAAGCGGCGACACGGAAGCATGATGTCATCGGCAGCCAATGAGGAGAGGCGAGACCTTTGGCGGAGGCCTGTGATTGGTGGGAACCTCACTAGCGCGCGGAGCAGGATCAGGAGTGGCTGTGTAGCGGTGTCCGTCGAGGCTTTTCTGCTAGAATTTTGCCTGCAAAAGATGGCTAGAAGGAGCTAGGAATTGTTACAGGAGAGGAGGCTAGTGAGGGAGTAAGGAATGGACGCGCCGCCATCTTCGTGTACCTGAAGGCAACCTTGCGAGCCGCCATATATTTTCATGCCTACGGCGCCATTCGTCGTAGCAGACGCCTCATCGGTCTTAAGGTAAAACGCTCTTTTTTATGTGTTATCCCGCTCAGTGCCCATGAGCAAGAGTGCATAATGGCGCCAAGTGACATTTAATACCATTATTGATAGCTATGTATAGTGATTTTCAATAAGTATGCCGGCCCTCTGGGCGTCATCACCAGGAGGGAGAAGGGGCGTGTGCTCCCCACCGCCGTCCACCTCCGAGTGACCAGGGCGGCGAGGGCACGAGTGGTATTTATAGACTGTGGGAGAGGTGCCGGACACCACCAGCGACGAGTTTCCCTGAACCAAAATTATTTGTAACCAACCACATGTGAATATAAATGACGGTATCTTTTCTTTCCTGAAGGAGTATTATTGAGTTAATGATGATTACAAGATCGTGTACACCTATCTGAGAGGCTGTATATATTTGGACGAGGAACCAGGAGACGCAATACAAGATTTCCTAAAAGGTGAATAGTGAGCTTTCCGTCCACCAGGATTCGAAAAGCAGATCTATCAGCAATCCGTCATGACTATATACCTCGTATACCTCTTGATATACCTCGTATGAGAGAGCGGGTGAATGAAAGGCGAGAGGCCTATGGTGTATGTCTTTGCATAACATTGTGGAGCTTATAGAGATGGTTATTCAGTCTCGGGTCCCAAGCGCCTGGTGAAGGCCAGATGAGGAACTACTGATACATTTGTACACATCAGATACATATGACTGGCCCCATGTACATATCTGATGTAAGTGGGGCTTTGTTAAAGGTTTATTCTAATTGCTGAGGAGATCGCCACACATATGATACACGATACTGTACACCATGGTAGTGGTATAGTGGTAGGAGCTAATTGATGTGTTTGGGCGAGCTAGAGGAAGGGCACACTAAGATGCTGTGGGTTCTTCATGCATGCTGGTATATACAGTGTTCTTCATGCATGCTGGTATATACTGTGTTCTTCATGCATGCTGGTATATAGAGTGTTCCTCATGTATGCTGGTATATACTGTGTTCTTCATGCATACTGTTATACAGTGTTCTTCATGCATACTGTTATACAGTGTTCTTCATGTATGATGGTATATACAGTGTTCTTCATGCATGCTGGTATACAGTGTTCTTCATGCATGCTGGTATATACTGTATTCTTCATGCATACTGTTATACAGTGTTCTTCATGCATACTGTTATACAGTGTTTTTCATGTATGATGGTATATACAGTGTTCTTCATGCATGCTGGTATACAGTGTTCTTCATGCATGCTGGTATATACTGTGTTCTTCATGCATATTGTTATACAGTGTTCTTCATGCATGCTGGTATATACAGTGTTCTTCATGCATATTGTTATACAATGTTCTTCATGCATGCTGGTATATACAGTGTTCTTCATGCATATTGTTATAAAGTGTTCTTCATGTATGCTGGTATATACAGTGTTCTTCATGCATGCTGGAATATACCGTGTTCTTCATGCATGCTGGTATATACCGTGTTCTTCATGTATGCTGGTATATACAGTGTTCTTCATGCATGCTGGTATATACCGTGTTCTTCATGCATGCTGGTATATAATGTTCTTCATGCATGCTGGTATATACAGTGTTCTTCATGCATGCTGGTATATACAGTGTTCTTCATGCATGCTGGTATATACAGTGTTCTTCATGCATGCTGGTATATACCGTGTTCTTCATGCATGCTGGTATATACAGTGTTCTTCATGCATGCTGGTATATACAGTGTTCTTCATGCATGCTGGTATATACTGTGTTCTTCATGCATGCTGGTATATACAGTGTTCTTCATGCATGCTGGTATATACAGTGTTCTTCATGCATGCTGGTATATACAGTGTTCTTCATGCATGCTGGTATATACAGTGTTCTTCATGCATGCTGGTATATACCGTGTTCTTCATGCATGCTGGTATATACAGTGTTCTTCATGCATGCTGGTATATACAGTGTTCTTCATGCATGCTGGTATATACAGTGTTCTTCATGCATGCTGGTATATACAGTGTTCTTCATGCATACTGTTATACAGTGTTCTTCATGTATGCTGGAATATTCAGAGTGGCCACGCAACTTTAGAATTGATTTCCTCTCCAACAGTACCTGGGAACTCTTCTTGCTCACCTCTTACACAACAAAACATTAATTCCCTTTTTCGTGTCCTCCACCTTCTCTTCCTCAACTTATTCCTCTATTCTGCTTCTCTTCCATCTCTACTTCTCTCGCTTTTCTGTTACTGTTATCGTTATGTTCTTTGTGGTTATAACTCCCTCCTTCACTCTCTGGTGTAGACATTTTGTTTAAAATTTTGGTAACAAAAATACGAAAGAAGATGCATAATAGAGCTCAAATTAATATTAAATTTGATATAAGACAGTGAAGAATTAATAAGGACATAGGTGTATGTCTTATCAATTATGTATGTCTTAGCGTAGAGCTTTACTTTCACTGTTAATCTCATAACATTAAATTTCTTGACATATAATAATAATATTTTAAAATAAATAAACTATAGAAATTAATAATTTGAATAGTGTTAATGTGATATTACAATTATTGTTAATTTTTATATTAAAAATGTATAAATTGCCTGAAGCCACCCTTTGCTTCTAGTTTGTCAGGCCTCTACACCCTTGCTGTAGCCTGAAGGAGAGAGAGAGAGAGAGAGAGAGAGAGAGAGAGAGAGAGAGAGAGAGAGAGAGAGAGAGAGAGAGAGAGAGAGAGAGAGAGAGAGAGAGAGAGAGGAACACAGAGACAGAGAAACAGACACACAGACACACACGGAGAAATAGAAACAGGCACAAATAGAGAGATAGATACACAGAGACAGAGAAACAAAGACAGATCAAGACAGATACAGGAAGAGACATGATGAGACAGAGAAAGACAAAGGAATATAGAGACACAGAGACATAGAACGGAGAGACAAGGACACACACACAGACAAAAACATGCAGAGAGAGAGAGAGAGAGAGAGAGAGAGAGAGAGAGAGAGAGAGAGAGAGAGAGAGAGAGAGAGAGAGAGATTTTGACATATGTTGCGATGCCATGTATGCTTCTACTTATTCTCGTTATTCTCATAATATATTTTTTATCTATCTTTCCACCTGGATACCGGGTCTGCCCGGGCAGTGCCGGCTTGACACTTTGCTTGAAGGAAACTCGAACTTTATTTTAAGTCTTAAGATTTCTATGAGAGTGCGTATCTACTTGATATTTATTGATTAATATTTTGTGTTACTTGACATATATATGAAATACTCTCAGTTGTTGAGGTGACTATGCTCTTGGTAGACATAGTCTACCAAGTCTATGTCTTGGTAGACATGCTCTGTCTGCCTGATCTGTATCACGTTAATGTGATTTCTCTGTGTATCTAATTGTCGAAATTGATAAAAATAAGTAAGACGAGAATATATATATATATATATATATATATATATATATATATATATATATATATATATATATATATATATATAATATATATATATATATAATATATATATATATATATATATATATATATATATATATATATATATATATATATATATATATATATATATTTACGTGCGACCAAGTAACTATTTATATGTAAAGTAACTTCAAATCCATTCTCTCTCTCTCTCCCTCACAGGTAAGTGAAAGTGTTGTGGTAGGGTGACATCCTGAGCAGGTAAGTGAGCAGTCAAGTTTTGTTGTAGCAAGAGTGACATCTCTCAGTGAAAGTGTGTGAAGGGTGACATCCTTCTGGGAAGGTGTAGCAAGAATGACATCCCCCCAGTGAAGGTCTAAATAATTCGAGACCGTTGCTCTACCACCCAGGCCACGGAGGTTCACAACCAGGATCTCAGGAGTATCTAACTGGTACCCAACTGAGACTTTCAGCACCCTCCCTGGAACACCACTAAAGCATCTAAGAGGTAACCCATCCCTTCATCCATGTCACGTAAGATGCAAAAACCACAACAGTGTGGTTGATAACAATTCATTCAATACACACATATATCACAATAGCGTGATGCATCAAATGAACAAATCCGTATGAGGTCAGTTGAACTCCCGGTTGCAAATTTTTGACCATGTCGTAGCTTAAGGCGCGTCTGGGATCCTCTCGGACGTAGGTTCGAACCCTCATCACGGCCCTTGTGGATTTGTTAATTCATTCAATTTACTCATCGGGAACTTCGAACTAGATCTTGCAAAAAAACCCTCTCTATCTCTTGCGTTTTCTTGCTCTAATCCCTGTCTTTCAATCACCTCATTTCCCATCTTCTGAGCGTCTTATTACACTCCCACTCTTCATTCTCGTCATCTTTTTCTTATCTCCCCTCTCGTGGCTCTCTCGTCTGTATTCATCTCCGCCAGTCACGTGTCTACGCCGTCAGCAGCTTCGGGTATGGACGCAATCGCGCGGAAGTTGCATTCTTAAGGGAATATCGGAAAACGATAGTTCCTGTTACCGTTGTAACTGTGGCAACTCGAAAGTCATTGGCGTAGATTATTGTCTTGTCTCTTTTCGCGTCTGTCTGTCAGCGTGTCCATCAGTCTGTCATTTTTGACAGTCTTTCTGTTAGATTTTAATGTCCGTTCCTATTTTTCTGTCTGAACAACGAGAATGAAGACAAATCAATTCACTAAGATTATTCTATGATAACTATATATTGGGAAACTAGATGGGAAATTTGTTTTCCTTTTGTATTCCGCATACTAAGACTTCAATAACTAGAAGCCCAGTGAGCCTGAGCAACAAAGTAGAAGTCAACTGGACGAGCATGCAGCAATTAGCAGTGTTAGGTAAATATATATATATATATATATATATATATATATATATATATATATATATATATATATATATATATATATATATATATATATATATATATATACAAATAGTAAAAGGGGGTGCATGGAAAGAAAATTTCCTTCAAATTAAAATTCCATTCTAAAGAATTCTTCACACACATAAGCAAGACAGTTTACACTAACGACCGGTGCCTTTGTGTGGCGAGGAAGGTACTTCCGTGGAGGTACTCCTGGGCAGGTACTCCTTACAATGTACTCCATGGGAAGATGCTCCTTGTAGAGTACTCTTTGGAAAGTGCTCCTTAGAGGGGTACTCCTTGCACAGTACTCCTTGGTAGTATTACTTACAAAGTACTCCTTTGGAAGGTATTCCCGGTAAAGTGCTGTTTTTCAGAGTACTCTTTGGAAAGTACTTCTTGCAAAGTACTCTCAGGAAGGTACTCTTTTTCAAAGTACTCTCAGGAAGGTACTCTTTTTCAAAGTACTCCTTGGAAAGTACTTTTTTTTCAAAATTACTCCTTGGAAGGTACTGTTTTTCAGAGTACTCCTTGGAAGGTACTCTTTTTCAAAGTACTCCTTGGAAGGAACTCTTTTTCAAAGTACTCATTGGAAGGTACTGTTTTTTCAGAGTACTCCTTGGTATCTGTTTATCAAAGTTTATCACTGTTTATCAAAGTATTCCTTAGAAGGTACTCTTTTTCAAAGTATTCCTTGAAAGGTACTCTTTCTCAAAGTACTCCTTGGAAGGCACTGTTTTATAAAGTACTCATTGGAAGGTACTCTCTCAAAGTACTCCTTGGAAGGCACTGTTTTATAAAGTACTCATTGGAAGGTACTCTTTCTCAAAGTACTCCTTGGAAGGCACTGTTTTATAAAGTACTCATTGGAAGGTACTCTTTCTCAAAGTACTCCTTGGAAGGCACTGTTTTATAAAGTACTCATTGGAAGGTACTCTTTCTCAAAGTACTCCTTGGAAGGTACTTTCTCAAAGTACTCCTTGGAAGGTACTTTCTCAAAGTACTCCTTGGAAGGTACTTTCTCAAAGTACTCCTTGGAAGGTACTTTCTCAAAGTACTCCTTGGAAAGTACTGCCTATAAACCTCCCGCTGGAAAGTATCGACGGTGAAGGAGCTCGTGGAAGGCAGGCCAGCGCCGTCACCTGACGGACACGGAGGATACATTGATCGATATGTGTCACCAGTGTCTCCAAGGAGCGTTATGAGGCGGACAACCTTTTTTTATTGTTATTATGAGGTGCTCAGGTTAAGGGTAATGGAGGTGGTGCATGAGTAAGAGGAAGAGGAGGAGGAGGAGTGGAAGGAGACACGAAAAAAGGAAGAGGAGAAAAATATGGAAATAAATGGAGAAAGTTGTGATGTGTGGCGTTGAGAAATGGGTGGCGCGGGAAGTAATGGGGGGAGAGTGTTATAAAATGGGGTAATAACTACTAGTCAAAGGGCGATGGGCAGAGAAATGGGAAATGGGGAAAGATAGGAGAAGTAGCGGGAATGAGTAGTTAAGTGAGTGAAGAGTGGGGGGAGGGAGGGAGGGAGGGGGGGGGTTAGTAGAGGAAGGGTTGTGGAAAGGTGAAGATTGTGAGTGGAAAAGGCTTTGCTGAGGGGAGGGGGTAGGTGGGAGTAGATGGGAAGGGGGATGATAATAAGGGAGACGGATAATGAGGACAGATATGCGGAAAATGTTGGATGAGAACTAAAAAAAATGGGGGATGCGAGAGAAATTACATGTCTGCGAAAACTTAGCTAAGATGATAAAAAATGGGAACCGGGAAAAAGGGGAAAATAAGAGTAGCGTTAACGACCCTTCGAGGACCATCACAACAATTAATCTGAATTCAATTTTACACTTTTATTGTGTCAGGAAACTACTTGTTATGCACCCATCACCTTCCTCCTACCAACACTTTGTCTCAGACACGTACGTGTAAGATATATACAAATAGCTGAACATATTATTGTCAATATGTTTATGTTTTCCAAACAAATGTTAATAATCAGTGAAATGATACGTTAAAACCACGTTCATTTCTGCGTAAGATGCTTAGAAGAAGGGATGCTAAGTACCGAAATCATCTCGAGAGAGAAATCATCTCTGGTATTACGCCAGAAGATGCTTCACGTCACGAGAGGCTTGGGAGACATAGAACTATCGACAGCAAATGTCAAGAGGGTAGGTTTTCATACCACAGAGCGGAGCACAGACTTGTCACTCACACACACACACACACACACACACACACACACACACACACAGATCATTAGACGATCATTGGTGCTGTGGTCACGGTACTGTGTACGTTTAGGGGTGATCCTGGACGGCATGGGTTCGAATCCTGGCCGGGTCAAAGAGTTCTTAGTGTTACATATATTTTTTAGGGGGCCTCGTAGCCTGGTGGATAGCGCGCAGGATTCGTAATTCTGTGGCGCGGGTTCGATTCCCGCACGAGGCAGAAACAAATGGGCAAAGTTTCTTTCACCCTGAATGCCCCTGTTACCTAGCAGTAAATAGGTACCTGGGAGTTAGTCAGCTGTCACGGGCTGCTTCCTGGGGTGTGTGTGCGTGTGTGGTGTGGAAAAAAAAGTAGTTAGTAAACAGTTGATTGACAGTTGAGAGGCGGGCCGAAAGAGCAAAGCTCAACCCCCGTAAAAACACAACTAGTAAACACAACTAGTAAACACACACACACACACACACACACACACACACACACACACACACACACACACACACACACACACACACACACACACACACACACACACATGAACGGTTATTCACTGTGTGAGTGACGCTAGAGGGTGGTCAATTCTCAAACTTTAAATGGGTGAGAAGTTGCGTGAACGCTGAAGCTTCAGCGACTAATCTGAGTATCTAGTGGGCCATTTTTGGTAAGCAGAACTGGCGCTGTGGTTTGACACTGGCGACATGCTGACACCTGTAGCGCATGTCACTGACAGAGTGACATGCGCTACAGGTGTCACTGACGCTAGAGCGGCCACTCTGACAAACTTACAGATGCTGAAACGATACATAACACTGACAGATTCAGAGACGTCGACCACGGGGAGTCTGACAGGCTCAAGGTTCCTGGAACAATTCCAAACCGACAAAATCACAGGCAACTAAAAAACAACTCGTAAATTATTTTAAACACACAAAACACGTTTTTTTCCAACGAAATACCAAGCACAAATTTAAGAACGTTAGTCATAGCTCTCAGCGTCACTTGGTAAGAATGTACAGTAAAGATACAGGTTGGTTACACCCTTCTTGAAGTGGGGAAAGTCTAGACAATTTTGTATTACACATAATGTTACATGGAAGTATGTGTTGGTTACATATGCTCCCTCGTTGCCACATAACTCCCGCAAGATGTTAGCATGAAGACCTTTCAGTTGCTGACTCACAAGCAATGTCGTGTATATATATATATATATATATATATATATATATATATATATATATATATATATATATATATATATATATATATATATATATATATATATATATATATATATATACATATATATATATATATACATACATATATATGTATGTATACATGTACACAAACATGTATACATCAAGTAAAATGAGGCACGTCTCACTGCGACACACTGTATGTATTGCGAATGCGCGATTATTTTGTGTAAATACCAACTACAAAACATTTGAGATCGTATCATTGCATCATAAACAGACAGAAAGATAATAAAAAAAATCGAACAGACGGACATGGAGAGAAGAAGAGTCGGACAGACAATCGGAGAAAAAGAATCAGACGTACGAGGGCAGAAAGAGACAGGAAAAAAAACAGAAGAGTCTAGACAAACGGAAATAAAAATAAAAAAACTGGTAACGGAAGTAAGGTTTTAAGTCACAACGACAGGAACTGGGGGGAAGGGGTCAAAAGCTCTTATATTTTTCGAAGTGTTCAGTTCTTGCAGGTGACTGGCAGCTAGGTGGCGTAGGTACGCAAGGAACCCGGGTGATTCTCGTGATTCCTCTTCTGGCCATAATAATTTGCAGTCTCCGTGGTGTAGTGGTAAGACACTCGCCTGGCGTTCCGCGAGCGCTGTCATGGGTTCGTATCCTGGCCGGGGAGGATTTACTGGGCGCAATTCCTTAACTGTAGCCTCTGTTTAACGCAACAGTAAAATGTGTACTTGGATGAAAAAACGATTCTTCGCGGCAGGGGATCGTATTCCAGGGACCATAGGATTAAGGACTTGCCCGAAACGCTACGCGTACTAGTGGCTGTACAAGAATGTAACAACTCCTGTATATATCTCAAAAAACAAAAAAAAATATATCTTCGTTGGCTGAGGCTGCTAGATCACATAAGTTTGACGACTTCCCTTCCAGTACAGTCGGGTGCTGAGTGGTTACCGTCCTAGAAATGATAAGGGGTACGGGGGTCCCTCCTGGCTGACTGCGTTCGAATTTGTTCGCATTTGTATTCCTCTCGTGTGCCCCAAAGAATGAGGTGATTTGATAAAATACCATGCCCAAAATTACCAACAGAGTGCCGGCGGGGGGATGGGAATTAGCCTCAGCTACCATCCTCTTTTGAACGGTCGTGTTGGTCGAGTGATTAAGGGATCCTCTACATCAGATGCATTGCTTCTGGCAGTATGGGTTCGAGTCACTTCTGGGGTGTGAGTTTTCAGTTGCATATATGCCTGGAGACCGTTCAGGCTTGTTTGCATATATATATATATATATATATATATATATATATATATATATATATATATATATATATATATATATATATATATATATATATATAAATAAACTACCTATTCGCTTATTAAATATTAAACCAAAAGTTACCAAAAAGTCACAAATGTTGCACAATGGCTGCCGTTATTAGGCGCTCCATGAACGCTAATACAAGTTTTAATTAGATTCTGACCGTAATCCCAATTAACTGGTGTTGAGGAAGGACGGGAAGATATGGTATTATACACATGTTGCAGATGTGAACTATGAATGATATTGTCAGTGATATTAATTTAGAGAGAGATTGATTGATTTTGTACCTTACATCATTTTAACTTAATATAAGTGTGGGATATTTGGGTTTGATTCTGATTAATTAATAATTAAAGTAGTAAATTAAATTACGAAGGACCACCCGCTTTTAAAGTAAAGAGGGAAACTGAGAATTTCAGATCATTAGATAAAATTCTAGAGAAAACCAGTGACTATGGATATGACTAGAAAGTATGATCATAAGAATAATTAATGGGCTGTATTATTAAAACCAAACCTCAAACACCTACATTGGGGGGTTATTACTGGAGGTCAGTACGTCCAGGAATCAGTGTGGTTCGTTCACTAATTCTATTAATAATAATCTAATCCTATAATTAATGTTGAATATAATATTATTCATACAAAGAAGAACATGAATATGAGCATAATAATGAATTACAGTAAATCACACATTATGTTGAAAACATTCTGAATGTATCAAATTGCAATGTTATGAATAAAAGAAATAAGCCTTAGCTGGTAATAGATTCCTTTAGATAACCCTGGCAGTCCTCTTAATCTCCAAGTCTGGTACACCGACGTCAGACACGGTTAACATGGAGAAGACAGCATGAGGAATTCGTCTCTCGAGCTGCAAAATAAATAACTACCAGTAGCAATTGATTTAACTACTCAATACATATTCAAGATTATTGATATCTACAGAGAAATTTCTAATCACCTGTTATTAGGTGTTGTCGTGCCGCGTGACGCGCAATCACCCCGCTATTATTAAACCTGTAAATGATGCATCAAATAAAAGGTACTTAGCTGTGGGCACTGTGTAAGTATTAAGATTGCCGTAATTTCGCATCCCAGGCTCCGGCGAACCTATCCTGGATTGATGCGTTTCAAGTTGGCTGATCACGTGTCGTCAGGAACCAAGTCTAGGGGTCCCTTATTTAACACCAGCACTAGTTGAAGATATTATCTGCAAGGTCGTTCACGCCTCACAGTGGCGGCTTTCATCTGTAGATAGACACACGTGTCCTATTTGCTGGACAATGGTGTCTTTTGTGAGTACGGTAAGCGTGGCTTTGCCTCCTTCTGGCCTTGCACGTGTCCGCTTCTCAACACCGTCACCGACTGAGCATGGCGTCGCGTCCCTCCCCCCACGCCGAGTCGACGTTCATTACACAAATTATTGGCATGAACATTAATATTTCTCGCATTCGCGCTTGAAACTCTAAAGACTGGACGGGTTTATTATTTAGAGGAACGAAATATTATTATTTAACTATTTAAGAATAGTAAAGATACAAGGGAGAGGAATTAATGTCTCCCCATAGCATTCATTGATGACGTTAACACTATCGCGAGGTAGACGGTATAATTCTAACGCTCTATTCGGCTTTTAGTTAGAGAACAATTCGTCTGCAATCAGTTGTCATACAGAATGCCTTAATTATGGAGAATCGTATTTAATTCTCACACAAATTGAATATAATGTGTTTTACTGTAAAGAAATCTGACGCAATACTAGCGTTAGATGACGTGAGAATTCTAGCCTAATGCACAGATGAATTATTAGTACAGGAGAATTCTACGAGTTGTTAATTTTACTTACTACAATATTAATATGATTAGTAATAAGTAATGAGAATACAACAATGCTGTATTCGATGTTGGAAATATCCAACAATAAGATTTCAAATAAATGTATAGAACATTTGAGAGGGAAAGATGGAGGAATGTAAGTGAACTAGACAAGAGAGAGAATGGGAAGGGAAGGGAATTGTCGGGAAAGCGCCAAGCCATGACGAGTATATAGCACTGGGAAGGGATCAGGATAAGGATTTGGGATGGGACAGGGGGTAGGAATAGTGTCCAACCACTTCGACGGTCGGGGATTGAACGCCGACCTGCATGAAGCGAGACCGTCGCTCTACCGTCCAACCCAAGTGGTTGGGCCGATTGGACCGAGCCATCGGTGGAGACATAATGTTCGTGAGATTTTAGGCTTTTTAATACAGGACGCAATTGTTTGAAGTGGCTACGTTTAGAAGAACAAGACTTTTATAGCTATTTTGGTTTCCTTTTTTTTAAGCTAATTAAGTACATCTGCATTTATGTGGGTAGCCCTGACTATAGAGAGGGCCCCATGGTGTCATACATGGTCATGTGATCAGTAGTTTGTACTGACAAACTCTGCAACTATAGCCTGTAGATCAACACGAACACGAGATATTCTTTTTACGGCTTTCCGAGGGACCGCGAAGTTAGTCTACGGACCAACATTGCCAATTTTAACTACCTCTGCCTCTGCAGGCGATGAGTCACAGTAACGTGGCTGAAGTATGTTGACCAGATTACACACTAGAAAATGAAGGGACGACGACGTTTCGGTCCGTCCTGGACCATTCTCAAGTCACAATCGACTTGAGAATGGTCCAGGACGGACCGAAACGTCGTCGTCCCCTCAATTTCTAGTGTGTGGATTGGTCAACACCTCTGCCTCTATACACCTCATAAACTTTGGACTAGATAACTAGTACAGTAATATGCAAGTTTAAATTATATTAATATATGGTACATAGCGTATTATTTCAATTCTGAAACCAATTGTTGAAGTTGAGGCTGATGACGTGAAGGCTGTTAATTACACGTGAAGCACTTACTTAGTTGAGTTTAACGGGTGTCCGTCAAGGGCTTGATCTTGCACGCCGTCTTCTGTTTGCTCTCCTAGTTGGTGTAGCAACACCTGCATTAGTCTCCTGCTCCAGTCATCACCCGCCTCCTTCGCCTCATTCTCCAGGTTTATGCCAAAGTAAATTTCATGTTTATTTTCTAGTTTTAAATTTGTTTTGTTTTTGATTGTAGATATATATGCTTGTGTGTGTGTGTGTGTACTCACCTAGTTGTGCTTGCAGGGGTTGAGCTCAGGCTCTTTGGTCTCGCCTGTCAACCGTCAGTCAGCTGATGTAACTGATGTGTGTGTGTGTGTGTGTACTCGCCTAGTTTTACTCACCTAATTGTGCTTGCGGGGGTTGAGCTCAGGCTCATTGGTCCCGCCTCTCAACCGTCAATCAACAGGTGTGTGTGTGTGTATGTGTGTGTGTGTGTGTGTGTGTGTGTGTGTGTGTGTGTGTGTGTGTGTTCGAGTATGTAATTTACACTCACTAATTAAGTATCCGATAGATAAAAAGAAGAGAAAGAAAGTTTGGCAGAAACGCTTGAGCCTGAAATTAAAACATGATGCAAGGTATAATATAAGTTGAAGAATACGATAAAGATATATTCTCTGAAGATACGATTATGATATGTCTGATAATAATATATACCATACAGATATATATATATATATATATATATATATATATATATATATATATATATATACATTATATATATACACATATATATATATATATATATATATATGTATATATATATATATATATATATATATATATATATATATATATATATATATATATATATGATAAGAATATTTACGATAAGGATGTATTGACATGAGATACAATAAGTATATTTGCGATAAGAATACATGACGATACATATAGCACATATACATATGAGGACACAGACGACATTGATTCATATAAGAATACACTAGGATATATATATATATATATATATATATATATATATATATATATATATATATATATATATATATGAGAAGGATTACATTCAACAATACATTCTTCAAGGGATAACTAGGAGGATAAACACTACAAAAATATTTCTCATAAAGACTTTGACGACATGGAAACAGTACTGATACCTAAAAATAAGACAAAAATAGTAGACAATATGACTATCAAGAAATCTAAGACAGATTGCAGACGATGAGTCACAATAACGCGACTGATGAGTTGGTACCCCCCCCCCTTACTCATCCACAAAATGATACACTGACAACGTTTCGGGCCATTCCACGGCTTGATAACGACGGGGCCGAAACGTTGGCTGTCTCTTCATTGTTGAGGTGTGCGGGTTGGGGTACCTGGTTGATACCTGGTTGATGGGGTTCTGGGAGTTCTTCTACTCCCCAAGCCCGGCCCGAGGCCAGACTTGACTTGTGAGAGTTTGGTCCACCAGGCTGTTGCTTGGAGCGGCCCGCAGGCCCACATACCCATCACAGTCCGGTTGGTCCGGCACTCCTTGGAGGAAACAATCTAGTTTCCTCTTGAAGATGTCCACGGGTAACAGAGCTAAGATTCTCCTCAAGCGGAGCTATCTACTCTAAGCACCTGGCATCACATCTTAAGACCCAGCATCTCTGTCTCAAGATGATAACAGACTTTAAATTCTGTAATTGCACAGTGGAACCACCTAATAACCTTGTCTCGTTAGCGGCGGAAGGGGGGGGGGGATCATGACAAGCCACTAACGACTATAATCCCTTTAAATACATGTAAATATTTAAATATATACAACTGATTCAAGTGCGATTGCTCTAGTGAAATAGGGACTAAATGCTTGTTTCATGTGGCACTTGCATGTGTGTATAAACTGTGGTGGAGTAAGCTCTATTGAAAGCTAGTTATTGCATTTTCATGTCCACATAAAACCGTTTTTTCGATGTAAAAACGACGTTTTCGTTTCGATAAATTTTTTTTGGTCACATTATTGTTACATTCTCTCTCTCTGTCTCTCTCTGTCTCTCTCTCTCTCTCTCTCTCTCTCTCTCTCTCTCTCTCTCTCTCTCTCTCTCTCTCTCTCTCTCTCTCTCTCTCTCTCTCTCTCTCTCTCTCTCTCTCTCTCTCACTCTCTCTCTCTCTCTCTTAAAATGATGTATTATTCCTGTTAATGATATGTTCGTTTAATTAATACCGTTTTTGGATACTTAAATGTCAATTTATTTTTCTCAATATTTTTGGATGGTGATGTGGAGGGTCCACAAGTCTTAGAAAATTACGATGTACGATAAACACGATTTACAATTTGAGAAATGTTTATCAGAACCGGTCGTGTTTATATCATTTCCTTATTGCCAGGTGGTTACACTAACTAAATAACTAAAGTGTCTGGGATGCTCCCGGACGCAGGTTCGAATCCTCGTCACGGCCCTTGTGGATTTGTTAAATTTTGTATATTTATTCGTGAATAATGCGCGTTTGGTGAGTGTTTGGGAAAGTGCTTGGTGAGTGTTCTGGCAAACTCGTATAGGTAAAATATTGTTTTGATGAGTTTGTAGGTTTGTGAGTGCTGGATGGTGATGATGATGAGCTCGTGTCGATGAGTACGAGCTGGCGAGTACCTGTTGGTGAGTACGTGTTGAAATGTGAGTACAGGTGAGAGTGAAAGCTAGTTAACCAGACCACCACACACTAGAAGGTGAAGGGACGACGACGTTTCGGTCCGTCCTGGACCATTCTCAAGTCGATTGTCTAGTTAGCTAGTTAGAAAGGGTTTGTTAGTGGTGGGCATATTGGTGAGTGTGTTCTGCTGAGTGAGAGTTTTGAGTGCAAGTTGAAGGGGGGGGGGAGGTTGTTGGCGAGTGCAAACTAGTGAGAGTGGTTTGGTGAGTTCATATTATATAATTCCTAGAGAGAACACATTAAAAAAGTGAGGGTGAAGTGAATCTTGAATGAAAATGATGTGAATCTTGAATGAAAGTGATCTGAATCTTGAATGAAAATGACGTGAATCTTGAATCAAAATGAAGTGAATCTTGAATAAAATTGACGTAAATCATGAATGAAAACGACATGAATCTTGAATGAAAATGAAGTGAATCTTGAATGAAATTGACCTGAATCTTGAATGAAAATGAAGTGAATCTTGAATGAATTTAATCTCAATCTTAAATGAAAATGACGTGAATCTTGAATGAAAACGGAGTGACTCTTGAATGAAAACGACGTGAATCTTGAATGAAAACGGAGTCAGTCTTGAATGAAAATGATTTTGTAGAACTAGCAAATGAAAGAAGCTGGAAAGGGAGTTTCACGACTCCAATAAGACAAGGAAGAGAGACAAAAGTTACACTCCAGACAATGGTTAGCCCAGAGGGCGTCTGGAGGTAAACATTTAGAACAAGAGGACAGGGAAAAGCTCGAGAGAGAGAGAGAGAACAGAATAGAAGGAAGATGTATACATAAGAGAGATACAATCACTGGAAGAGAGAAAGAGGAATGATTATGTAATAACAAGAGGCAAACAAGAAATATAAAAAATAACAAAGCATTCAAGCCATCAGACTAACCAAAATATCTACACACGAGGACAATGGCAGTTAGTGAGTAAATAATCAGACAAAGAAATGAGTATGAGCAGATAATGACAAGAAAGTGTGTGATGCTCTAAGTGAGACATTCCAGGAATGTCTTATTTATCATTTAGGAATGTTTATCAGTTCGAAACACCTCCCGAGGAATCAGGAGGTGTTGGGTGTAGTAGAGAGGACGCGTGAAGAGGTTCTCCAGAAGGTGACGGCTCAGAGAATCTCCAGGAGGTGAAGACACATCTACAGACGCTGGCTAAGATTGCTACGGGACTAGACGAGGTCTCACCATGGCTCCTGGAAGAAGCAGAAACACAGGCACCGAACCACCACATCCTCGCACCACTCCTCAACTCTCCACTACAAACGAACTGATCGTGGAATGTTTGGAGGAAGTTATCGTGATCCCATATAGAAGCCAGGTAGGCCATCGTCAGAGACGCTGAGGGATAACACTCATGCATTACTAAGACAAAATAGGAGGACTAAGGATCACTGGTGGAAGCTGGAGACACAGATGAACCGGAGGATGTCAGGAAACACTTCTTTAGTGTCAGTAATTGGAATGAGCTACTACAAGAAGAGAGTATTAAGGTAAGATTAATAAGCAACTGCGAAGACGAGAAACACGGGGGATAAAAGTGTTTTTAAACACTGAGAGTGGGTTGGGAAGGCGGCAGTAAAGAGGAAAGGTTGACCCTCCAAGCATATAATTAATTAATATCTAGGTGACCTGCTGCATGGATGACAGCTTTTTCCCCGTTTCAACCTACCCTGGCTTTGCGCCCCGGAGAGGCCACCCCAGACCGACAACCAGAGCTCAATCAAGGCTTAAATCGAGATCATTTCCCCCCCCCCCTCCCCCTCCCCAAAAGAGACCTACCTACTGACCCTAACCAGGATGCCACCCCACAACACTTGCCTAACTTGCTGGTAACTATTTACTGCTAGGTGAAGAGGTGTATTAGGTGAATGGAAATCTGCCCAACCATTTCTGTTCCACCCGGAATCAAACCCCGGATCCTCTTATTTTGAGTCGAGAACGAAGTCGACTGGAATTGGTGATCGCATAACTCTTTTTTAATGATTTTATATTTAATCCTGCAGGGGCTAATTAGCCTTCCCTTCCTTTGTGGTCAGGAATGGTTTTTTTCAGGAAATTTAGAACCTTTGGGGACGGTCACGTGGTTCTTCCTTGGGGAGAACGTATCGTAAAACGTCTTAACATATGATTTATATTGTACGTCATTAGATTGTCTCAATGATTTATATTGTACGTCATTAGATTGTCTCAATGATTTATATTGTACGTCATTAGATTGTCTCAATGATTTATATTGTACGTCATTCGATTGTCTCAATGATTTATATTGTACGTCATTCCATTGTCTCAATGATTTATATTGTACGTCATTCCATTGTCTCAATGATTTATATTATACGTCATTAGATTGTCTCAATGATTTATATTGGACGTCATTAGATGTGAGACAACTGCACATTTTTTAATACATTCAGCTCTTTCCAAATGTATTATGTCATAAAGTATTGTATTAACAGCTTCTAGATGTTTTAAAAAATATTTTAGGAATACAACCTAACTACGTTATACACGCAAACACTGATCAAAGTAAGGGGAAACAGTGCAAATATAATCTAAGTTCGAGAGCCGAGTTATGTATTAGAGCTTTATTAAATCTATCACAAGGCCAGCTGTTTTTATTGACTGTAACGAAGGTGAGCGGAAGTTGGGGTGAGTGTGAGGGGAAATTAATGGCCAAAAGGTTATGTGAGGTGAAGATGAGGAGGGAGGAGGAGGGATTAATGAGTCTTAAGCGCCTGTTGGTCTTATCAGCAAAGGAGGCGCGCCTTTTACCTCATATTCTTGCCTTTTCTTATTTCTCACTTGTATACTTTTATTAGAACTACACAAAAGTATTACGATAAATAATTAAATTAGAACGACACAAAAATAATTACGATACAGGTGTTTGATTTCATACACCTGTATCGTAATTATTTTGTTTCGAGGGTGTTGACTGCAGGGGAATGTTTTCTGCACAGTTCTCATATTGGGTTTCTTGCAGGTATTA
Source organism: Procambarus clarkii (assembly GCF_040958095.1). Classification (NCBI taxonomy): domain Eukaryota; kingdom Metazoa; phylum Arthropoda; class Malacostraca; order Decapoda; family Cambaridae; genus Procambarus; species Procambarus clarkii. The sequence goes on along the minus strand of NC_091184.1, from coordinate 27,591,639 downwards.
ACGTTATTATTTCCTGCCTGTCTTGTTCTGGAGAATAAACCGTCATTTTATGAAGGAATTGGTGACGTATTGGAACGCGTCTTCGAGGTATTGTCCGAAACATCCTAGATACCAGACGCGAGAATTTAATCACTCCCGTTTTTATCATCTAGTGGCGACATAATACAACGAAAGGAGGCATTGTTGAGCCAGCATTTTGTTCTCGTGAGATTCATGATGCTTGGCCAGCAGGTCCTTAAAGACTTGTGATAATGTTACAGATCTGATGTCTTTTTTTTTATATTTTTGCATCAGGAGTTTGATGTCGAAATTGCTTCGTGAATTTGGCCTCGGGTCAAATTCACGAAGCAGTTACGCAAGCACTCACGAACCTGTCCATCTCTTCACAATCTTTGGCGGCTTTGTTTACAATTATTAAACAGTTAATGAGCTCCGAAGCACCAGCGAGGCTGTTTGTAACAATAACAACAGTTGGTTGGGAAGTTTTCATGCTTGTAAACTGTTTAATAAATGTAACCAAAGCCGTCAAAGATTGAGGAAAGATGTACACGTTCGTAAGTACTTGGGTAACTGCTTCGTGAATCAGGGTACTCGTTTCTGTTTCAGGATAGGAACGTCCTTGATCTGTGTAAGCACGCGTGCGTGTACGTGTTCGTTCACTCCTCCCAACCCTCAATGAACCACTCGCTTGAATTCCACAAAAGTTGTATTTAACACATAAATCATTATAGAATAACAAGGCAATAAAATAACATGATTCATTTTCTTAAACTTTTGGCTTTTAAGATAAAACTCACTTAGGAGAACGAAAGATAAATCCATTTAAATAAGTTTTAGGTTATGCGTAATCATTCACAGTAATATTTTGTAATGTGTAAAACAGGGCTACATCGTTAAGTGAATTAGCCAATTAAAATTACATGTTAAGCTCTGATTTTATTGAAATATAAGTTAATATTTGCGGAAACAAGAATGTTTAAAGAAAGGAGATGAATTGGCTTCGAAAATAATTATATAATAATAACACTAATCGTTTAATTGCACGAATTAATTAAATTATATTAACATTAACGACACGTGTTGGCAAACACGCACCGAGTCAAAGAAAACGAACTTTCCTTGTTATGAGAGAAAACCGGAAAGATTAATGGCAGGCTGTGATGTTTTGACTTCTTGAAATCTAAACTAAAATTCCATGTTGATATCCTATTGCGGTTCTTGAGAACAATTTACACAGATGTGTGTGTGTGTGTTTTGTCTAGTTTTGTCATGTTGACCAGACCACACACTAGAAGTTGAAGGGACGACGACGTTTCGGTCCGTCCCTGGACCATTCTCAAGTCGACAATCGACTTGAGAATGGTCCAGGACGGACCGAAACGTCGTCGTCCCTTCAACTTCTAGTGTGTGGTCTGGTCAACATACTTCAGCCACGTTATTGTGACTCATCGCCTGCATAGGTTTGTCATCTCTCCCAGCCAAACTGCCCTTGTTTCTTTATCTTGCATTTTCTTAATTGTTCTGCCTTAGTATTTCAAGATATCGTTTGAGCATCAGGTATTGATGATCTGGATGAAGAATTTATGTTTATCTTTTCCATCTTAGATGTTATAGATGTTATCTAGAGAGAGTCAATAGCCCTTACTGCTATAACACTGTTATCAGAGACTTGTTAGGAGTTAATGATGTACTAAGAGCCGTTGTAAGAGTCACTAGTGTACCGAGAGCCTCAGGAGGAAGCCTAATATGTTTCACCTAACCAAGAGCTTCCTTCGGCTTCCTCTCAGCAGGAGTTAAGGCCTCGAGTCAACGAGCATTTACGTAAACACCGACGAAACCACTGCATCTCTCACCAATCTTGGCGTCTCTGTTCACATTTATTAAGTAGTTTGTGAGGTGTGAGGCGCTATGAGAAGGTTGTGACAATAATATAACCTTGAGATGTAAAGTTTCGAAGCTTATGGACTGTTTAATAAATGTATTGTGATTGTATTGTTGTATTGTGATTGAAATGTATTGTAATTGTATTGTGATTGAAATGTATTGTGATTGTATTGTTGTATTGTGATTGAAGTGTATTGCGATTGTATTGTTGTATTGTGATTGAAATGTATTGTAATTGTATTGTATTCAATGCCATGATTATTGAGGAGATGCACAGGTTTCGTAAAGGGTTGTGTTGATGCTTGATTAATCCTCGTCTTTATCCATCATCTCCCCCTTCCATTCCTTCCTCCCCCCCCCCCCCCGTCCCATCCCAAATCCTTATCCTGACCCCTTCCAAGTGCCATATAGTCGTAATGGCTTGGCGCTTCCCCCTGCTAATTACGTCCCTCCCTCGACCCTTCCATGTGCTCCTTCTCCTTTTCCTTCCTGTCCTCACCTCTTCCATGTCTTCCCCTCCCCCCTTGAACCTCCCGTTCATCTGAATCTTTCTCTCACTTCCGTTACCCTTCCTCCCTCCGTTCCGTGGATATAATTCTTCAGTTCAAAGGAAGACGTCTTAAGTTGAGGTCGCTGACGTGGTCATGAATCAGCGCTTATCTCAACGAGGCGGTTCGCCACCCTCGTTTGTTTCAACGCGAAACAACTTCATTATCTCCGGTATTTTCGTAGCAAAATCTTCCGGAAAATTGTCTTGTTTTCCCGGAGTCTTTGATTCGCGATTCTTGTTCCCCCGGGCGTCTTGCTCGCCGAGTCTTCCGCCGAGCTCCTCACATCCGGCTCTTTAAGCTGACGATAATAATCCCCGAGGCTGAGTGCGTCTGGTGAGTGCTTCATTATTGACTGTCAGTCAGGCCATGTTTACAGGCTTTGACCTTCTCACAGCGGGGGTCAAAAGGTCACTTGGTCACACACACACGCACGCACGCACGCACACACACACACACACACACACACACACACACACACACACACACACACACACACACACAGGTAGTGTGTGGTGGAGGCTGACTCCATGCACAGTTTCAAGTGTAGATATGATAGAGCCCAGTAGGCTCAGGAACCTGTACACCTGTTGATTGACAGTTGAGAGGCGGGACCAAAGAGCCAGAGCTCAACCCCCCGGCAAGCACAACTAGGTGAGTACACACACACACACACACACACACAGTGGGGCTAGCTGGCTGAGTGTACATCGCTCTAGACTCGTGAATCTAGGGACCCGATCCCGGCAGCCGGGGCAAAAAAACATGGGCAGTTTCCTTCACCCTGATGTCTCTGTTACCTAGCAGTAAATAGGTACCTGGGAGTTAGACAGCTGCTACGGGCTGCTTCTTGGGGTGTGCGTATGGGGGGGGAAGTTAGTAGTTAGTAACAGATGATTGACAGTTGAGAAGCGGGCCAAAAGAACAAAGCTCAACCCCCGCAAACACAACTAAGTGAATACACACACACACACGCACGCACACACATACACGCACGCACGTACACGGCACGCACGCACAAATGAGGAGGTGGAAAATGGAGAGAGGAGCTGGGGAATAAAGGTGACAACAGGTAGATGAGAATTGTCGCGATTAATTGGAGGAAGAGGAGAAGTGGAGGAGAGGAGAGGAGGGGAGGAAGGCGTAGAGAACGAATATAGTGAGATGGAGAGAAAAGTATTTTTCCAACGAAAGAACTTAAAATCTGTCTCTCAACCTCAGAGTGAGAGAAAGAGAGAGAGAGAGAGAGAGAGACAGAAGATACAGAACAAGGAGCAAGATTGATAGGTAATGTGGGTAGGGGAAGGGTGGTACCTACCTACCAACCTACCTACCTACCTACCTACCTACCTACCAACCTCCCAACCTACCTACCTACCTACGTAGCTTTTGCTGAGGCAGCTTTAAACAGCCAGCTGAATAAAGTACCAGGTTCTCCACCGTCATCTGCCTATCCTGCCTCTCTCTCTCCCTCTCTCTCCCCCCCCCCTAGTTCTTCTGGGTCAATAACCAGAAATGACCTCCACGACCTTTAGCCCCCTGTACATAACTATGACCTTGGTTGGTGCTTGCTTGTGAGAGAGTGCTCACACGTCAGTAGACATGCTTGCAGTCATCTTTTCTGATATTTGCATTTGGAAGTTTTTTTGTTTGGGTCGCCGGAGTATTGGGTATTTTGCTCTCTGTATTATTTGGGGTTCAATGTTGTGGTTGATGTATTAATGTATTCAACTTGTATTGTCAGTGAATAATTCTGTATTTTTCTCTCATATTTGTGTGTATATATATATATATATATATATATATATATATATATATATATATATATATATATATATATATATGGGGGTCACTCCACACCTGCCTGGGCGTCGTCAGGGTTCACCCCCCCCCCTCACACACCTGCCTCCACACACTTTGACATTTCTCTCTGCAATACAAAAATAGAATTTAAAAGGTAATTTCTTTCTTTTAACGATTATTGTTGGACAGAATCCCGTATAATCTGTCTGTGGTATTGGACAGAACCCAGTATCATCTGCGTGTGTGTGTGATGGATGCCAGACAGAACGTAGAGACGGAACATTTACAAAAAATAATTGTAATCAGAACCTACTTAATGAAAAAAGAGATATAAACAATAAACGCACTAAAAGAGATGAATATAAAATGGAAACGAAGGAGGAGGAGAAGGAGGAAGAAAGAATAAAGAGAAAAGAGTAAATGAGAAGCAAGATAAAAGGCATAATTGGATGTAAGACAGGATATACACATAAGAGATATATAATTAGCATATGAACACCTTTAATATTATTGAAATAATATTAATTATTGTCTCTCCTTAAACCTTTGACGATCAAAGCCGTATCCTTGATAAAGGTTTGATTAAAGTTAAGCAGTGCAAGATTGAAACGGTGTACTGTCTTGCATGATATCTTGCACGATGTCTTGTATGATATCTTGCACGATGTCTTGTGTGATATCTTGCACGATGTCTTGCACGATATCTAGCACGATATCTTTCATGATGTGGTCATCAAGACAATATGCTAAATTACTATTTTCATCTCTCAAAAAAATTAAAATCTTTAATAATTAGACAAATATATATATGTTGGATCAGATTTTTCCCATTAACAAAATCTCAATTAAAAATATATGAGAATGCGGAATACAAAATATATTAATTATAGCCAGAGGAACGAACTATTGTTAGTGGATTAGGGTCGGAAGTGGATAGTCCCGGGGCTATGTTCAGGGTGTGGGTAGTCCCAGGGCTATGTTCAGGGTGTGGGTAGTCCCAGGGCTATGTTCAGGGTGTGGGTAATCCCAGGGCTATGTACAGGGTGTAGGTAGTCCCAGGGCTATGTTCAGGGTGTGGGTAGTCCCGGGGCTATGTTCAGGGTGTGGGTAGTCCCGGGGCTATGTTCAGGGTGTGGGTAGTCCCAGGGCTATGTTCAGGGTGTGGGTAGTCCCAGGGCTATGTTCAGGGTGTGGGTAATCCCAGGGCTATGTTCAGGGTGTAGGTAGTCCCAGGGCTATGTTCAGGGTGTGGGTAGTCCCGGGGCTATGTTCAGGGTGTGGGTAGTCCCGGGGCTATGTTCAGGGTGTGGGTAGTCCCAGGGCTATGTTCAGGGTGGAGGTAGTCCCGGGGCTATGTTCAGGGTGTTGGTAGTCCCGGGGCTATGTTCAGGGTGGAGGTAGTCCCGGGGCTATGTTCAGGGTGGAGGTAGTCCCGGGGCTATGTTCAGGGTGGAGGTAGTCCCGGGGCTATGTTCAGGGTGTGGATAGTCCCGGGGCTATGTTCAGGGTGGAGGTAATCCCGGGGCTATGTTCAAAGTGGAGGTATTCCCGGGGCTATGTTCAGGGTGTGGATAGTCCCGGGGCTATGTTCAGGGTGTGGGTAGTCCGGGGCTATGTTCAGGGTGGAGGTAGTCCCGGGGCTATGTTCAGGGCGTGGGTAGTCCCGGGTCTATGTTCAGGGTGGAGGTAGTCCCGGGGCTATGTTCAGGGCGTGGGTAGTCCCGGGGCTATGTTCAGGGTGTGGGTAGTCCCGGGGCTATGTTCAGGGTGTGGATAGTCCCAGGGCTATGTTCAGGGTGGAGGTAGTCCCGGGGCTATGTTCAGGGCGTGGGTAGTCCCAGGGCTATGTTCAGGATGTGGATAGTCCCGGGGCTATGTTCAGGGTGGAGGTAGTCCCGGGGCTATGTTCAGGGCGTGGATAGTCCCGGGGCTATGTTCAGGATGTGGATAGTCCCGGGGCTATGTTCAGGGTGTGGGTAGTCCTGGGGCTATGTTCAGGGTGTGGGTAGTCCCGGGGCAATGTTCAGGGTGTGGGTAGTCCCGGGGCTATGTTCAGGGTGTGGGTAGTCCCGGGGCTACGTTCAGGGTGTGGGTAGTCCCGGGGCTATGTTCAGGGTGTGGGTAATCCCGGGGCTATGTTCAGGGTGTGGGTAGTCCCTGGGGCTATGTTCAGGGTGTGGATAGTCCCAGGGCTATGTTCAGGGTGTGGGTAGTCTCTCTCTCTCTCTCTCTCTCTCTCTCTCTCTCTCTCTCTCTCTCTCTCTCTCTCTCTCTCTCTCTCTCTCTCTCTCTCTCTCTCTCTCACTCACTCTCTCAGAGGGAGTCACACCCTCTTAACTTGGCTGACTCTTCACCTGAGGGAAGCTAAATATTTTACAAGACGTCTCGCATGAATCGCCGGCCCCCATGAATAACTTTGTTGGCTGAGAAGCAATGTAAGCCAGCGCGGGTGAGAAGCCAGGCTGGACCGGCGCTGGGTTTAGAATCTGGCGTCTTCCTCCTCTTCCTCTTCCAGACATCCTTCACTTGTTTAATAACTCCGGTGTCCTTCCTCTCGTATCATTCTCACTTGGTGTTGTTAATTTAGCTCCGACCTACACCGGAGGATTGGATTCTCTCCTCGACTATCTGGACGAAATTGCTGTTGATTTGTTATACTTGTAGGGGATTTTTGCAGGTTATCTTCGTTGTATAAACGTCAGTCTGTTTGGCTCAGTGTGTGTGTGTGTGTGTGTGTGTGTGTGTACTCACCTATGTACTCACCTATATGTGCTTGCAGGATCGAGCATTGACTCTTGGATCCCGCCTTTCGAGCATCGGTTGTTTACAGCAATGACTCCTGTCCCATTTCCCTATCATACCTGGTTTTAAAATTATGAATAGTATTTGCTTCCACAACCTGTTCCTGAAGTGCATTCCATTTCCCCACTACTCTCACGCTAAAAGAAAACTTCCTTACATCTCTGTGACTCATCTGAGTTTCAAGCTTCCATCCATGTCCTCTCGTTCTGTTACTATTCCGTGTGAACATTTCGTCTATGTCCACTCTGTCAATTCCTCTGAGTATCTTATACGTTCCTATCATGTCCCCCCTCTCCCTTCTTCTTTCTAGTGTCGTAAGGCACAGTTCCCTCAGGCGCTCTTCATACCCCATCCCTCGTAGCTCTGGGACGAGTCTCGTTGCAAACCTCTGAACCTTTTCCAGTTTCATTATATGCTTCTTCAGATGGGGACTCCATGATGAGGCGGCATACTCTAAGACTGGCCTTACGTAGGCAGTGTAAAGCGCCCTAAATGCCTCCTTACTTAGGTTTCTGAATGATGTTCTAACTTTTGCCAGTGTAGAGTACGCTGCTGTCGTTATCCTATTAATATGTGCCTCAGGAGATAGATTAGGTGTTACGTCCACCCCCAGGTCTCTTTCACGCGTCGTTACAGGTAGGCTGTTCCCCTTCATTGTGTACTGTCCCTTTGGTCTCCTATCTCCTAGTCCCATTTCCATAACTTTACATTTGCTCGTGTTGAATTCTAGTAGCCATTTCTCTGACCATCTCTGCAATCTGTTCAGGTCCTCTTGGAGGATCCTGCAATCCTCATCTGTCACAACTCTTCTCATCAACTTTGCATCATCCGCAAACATCGACATGTAGGACTCTACGCCTGTAAACATGTCGTTAACATACACAAGAAATAGAATTGGTCCCAGCACCGATCCTTGTGGTACTCCACTTGTTACTGTTCGCCAGTCCGACTTCTCGCCCCTTACCGTAACTCTTTGGCTCCTTCCTGTTAGGTAGTTCCTTATCCATTCTAGGACCTTTCCCCCCACCCCCGCCTGCCTCTCGAGCTTGAACAGCAGTCTCATGTGCGGTACTGTATCAAAGGCTTTTTGGCAGTCCAGAAATATGCAGTCTGCCCAACCATCTCTGTCCTGTCTTATCCTCGTTATTTTATCATAGAATTCCAGAAGGTTTGTTAGGCACGATTTCCCTGTCCAGAACCCATGTTGATGTTTGTTCACAAACCTAATGTTCTCCAGGTGTGCAACCAGTCGTAGCCTAATTATTCTTTCCAGTATTTTACAGGGGATGCTTGTCAGTGATACAGGTCTGTAGTTAAGTGCCTCCTCCCTATCTCCTTTCTTGAAGATCGGCACGACATTTGCCTTCTTCCAGCAACTGGGCAATTCTCCTGACATAAGTGACTCATTAAAGATCATTGCCAGAGGCACGCTGAGGGCCTGTGCTGCTTCTTTTAGTATCCACGGTGATACTTTGTCTGGTCCAACTGCTTTAGTTGCATCTAGAGTTGTCAACTGTTTCATTACCTCCTCTGCTGTCACCTCTATATCTGATAGTCTTTCATCTAGGGTAACCCCTTCCAACAATGGGAGCTGCTCAGGCTCGGTAGTGAACACTCCATGGAAACTGGCATTCAGTGCCTCGCAGATTTCCTTGTCACTTTCAGTATATGCCCCCTCTGTCTTCCTTAGTCTTGTCACTTGGTCGTTCACCGACATTTTTCTTCTTATATGACTGTGTAGTAACTTAGGTTGTTTTTTCGCTTTGATTGCAATATCGTTCTCATAGTCCCTTTCCGATGTTCGTCTTATGTTAATGTAATCGTTCCTAGCTCTGTTGTATCTGCTTCTGTTGTCCTCTGTTCTTTGTCTTCTGTACTTCCTCCACTCCCGCCTGCTGGCCATTTTTGCTTCCTGACACTGTCTATTAAACCATGGGTTATTATATTCCTTCTTATTTTTTCCCTTTACCGTTGGTATAAATCTCTCTTCGGCCTCCTGGCATTTCTGTATGACTAGGTCCATCATATCTTGGACTGTTTTTCCTCTAATTTCTTCCTCCCACTGCACTTCACCCAGATAGTCCCTTATCCTCATATAGTCCCCTTTCCTGTAGTCAGCTCTCCTTTCCCAGATCTCTTGTCCCATGGTCATAATTTTGAATTCCATCATGTAGTCAAAGACTAGGACACAATGGTCACTGGCCCCTAGAGGTATTTCATGCTCTAAATTCTCGATATCTTCTACGTTCTGGGTGAAAATCAGGTCTAATAGGCTCGGTGCATCTCCTCCTCTTTCCCTTGTGTCTTCCTTCACATGTTGTGTCAGGAAATTCCTGTCTATAACATCTACTAATTTTGCTCCCCACGTTTCATCCCCTCCATGGGGATTCCTTGATTCCCAATTTATCTCTCCATGATTTAGGTCCCCCATGATCAGATCACACACACCATGTGTGTGTGTGTGTGTGTGTGTGTGTGTGTGTGTGTGTGTGTGTGTGTGTGTGTGTGTGTGTGTGTGTGTGTGCGTGTGTGTGTGAGGGTTTGTCTTCATCGGTATGCGAGTTTGTTTCAGTCTGGACGTCCGAGGTATAGTCTTTACATTTTCAGACGTTGGAGTTTCGTCCGTGGAAATGTGTGTTGCTTCACGTTCGCGTTAGGGGAAATGTCAGAGGTCACTCTTGCTAAGGTCGCAGGTCAAGCCCAATTTTGCGAGGGTCAGATTTAAATTCCCTGAAGTTGCAAAGGTAAAATTGAGATAAATTTGTTATAAGCATAACAGAGTGATAAAGGCTGGTGTTGCAAGGTTCCGATGTTAAGGTCTTAATTTTGCAAAGATCATAAATTAGAACCAGCGTTGCAAGGTTTAGCAGTCAGGGTTGCAATGCTGCAAAGCTAAGAGGTCAAGATCCTGACGTTGTGATACCCCAATCCGTTCTCGCACTTGCTTACAGTCAATATTGGCTTATTTAATAAGTGCATATGTGACATACTAATTAATTGTGAATATTTTAGTTTACCTTGAAAAGCTTCATAGAAAACACCGACCTCACCTAACCTTCTTAGTATGTTAAGATAAGCATCTTGTTGCTTCTTATTTACAATTATTACTTAACCTATCAATGGTATAGGTTAAGTAATAATTGTAATTAAGAAGCAATAAGATGCTTATCTTAACATACTAAGAAGGTTAGGTGAGGTCGGTGTTTTCTATGAAGCTTTTCAAGGTAAACTAAAATATTCACAATTAATTAGTATGTCACATATGCACTTATTAAATAAGCCAATATTGACAGTAAGCAAGTGCGAGAACGGATTGGATACCCCGATCATAAGGTCATAAAGACCAGGGGCCAGATTCACGAAGCAGTTACGCAAACACTTACGAACCTGTACATCTTTTCTCAATCTTTGGCGGCTTTGTTTACAATTATTAAACAGTTAATGAGCTCCGAAGCACCAGGAGGCTGTTTATAACAATAACAACAGTTGATTGGGAAGTTTTCATGCTTGTAAACTGTTTAATAAATGTAACCAAAGCCGTCAAAGATTGAGGAAAGATGTACACGTTCGTAAGTACTTGCGTAACTGCTTCGTGAATCTGGCCCCCAGCAGTACTTTAAGGCACACAAATAGTTTCATTTTGGCGAAAATTACAAACGTTTTAAATTAAAAAAAAAACAGAAGAGGAATTGTGAGCGTCTGCGAGCCTAGTCGGCAAGTCTCACACCTGTAAGATCTGGCTGTACTATTTTGTAAGCTCTGGCTGTATTTTGTACGTTCTGGCTGTATTATGTAAGTTCTGGATGTATTATGTAAACTCTGGCTGTATTTTGTAAGATCTGTCTGTTGTAAGTAAGCTCTGGCTGTATTAGGTAAGCTCCGGCTATGTCTTGTAAGCTTTGGCTTCATTCTGTGTTCTCTGACTGTATTATATAAACTCTGTATTCTGTATGGTCATGACTGTATTGTGTAAAGAGTTGGACTCTTTATCCATTTAGGAGCAATATTGCCGTATTGACACGACAAGACGCACCACAAGCAAGCCAGTGGGACCATTTGTAATTTAATAACCGCAGTGTCAATACGTTTTTAGTTTCTAAGATGCTCCTCGACCGTCTAAGTGGTTGGGCACCATTCCTTTCCCCCCGTCCAGTCCCAAAGCCTGATCCCTTCCAAGGGCTATATAGTCGTAATGGCTTGGCGCTTTCCCCTGATAATTATATCTCTCTCTCTTTCTTTCTCCTGATAGTTCCGTTCCCTTCCCTTGTGAGTTCCCATATAACTATCTACGGGCTCACCATAGCCCGTGTTACTTGGAACTTTTTGTTCCAGGTAGCGAATCTTTTAACAACATTTTAACAACGTGACTTCCTCTTCCCCCGCCGCCGCGCCTGCTATGGTGTCAGCCAAGCTACGCTCACACCAAAACAAATATCTAATGAAAATATGAGCAACTATTCTGATAAAGTTTTGTTTTTCGACAATTTTTTTTTTTGTAGTTGCCGGAGTATCGTGCCCCTGGCGGCCAGGAACTGAATAACACATTTGTCCGCTGTCGCAGCATGCATATAAAAATGGAGTATTTTTAAGCGGAACATTACAGAAAGAATAAAACATGTGAGATACAGTTTTATTTTGCGTTTTATTATGGGTTTGGGAATGTCGTTGGGAGGGACGGTGGGGAGAGAGAGAAAGTATGTTCCTAGGGAGAGGTCAGGGATAGGTGAGAAGGGATCCCCTATCCTTCCTAGAAGGGAGGAAGGGGATGGTGTCTGAGGGAGGATAGAGACCAGGGGGGTAGGGAGTGGCCAGGGAGAAGAACATTGTATATTAATTGCATAATTTATTTGCATGTTCGTATGAACTAAAGAGAATGATAGAATGTTGTTGTAGTATTCACTGTACATTACATTCTACAGTGTTCTACATTCTACATTATTGTACTACTACTGATATTGTAGTGGTATCAGGAATGGTAGAAGCATTAGTGGGAGCAATTGTAGCAGTATTCGATGTACCAATTGTAGTATTAGTACTAGGAGGAGTACAAGTTGAAGCAGTAACATTGGTTACAGAAGCAGTAGTGGCAGTAGGTGAATCACCAGTTGCATGTAATTAGTGTAAATAAACTTACTGTTTATGGAAATAACCTTCTCCATAAACAGTAATTTTATTTACACTAATTGCACTATTATCGTTGCAGTCTAAGTCTCTTTGTTGCACTAGTTGAAACAGTAATGTTTTAGTAGTCTTAAGTAGTTTAAAAAATGGGTAGAATAGCTCTCTATCTAATTTAATAATAGATAGAAAAAGACTAGTTAGAATAACACTAGTCTTAGTAAAGATAAGAAATACTTGAGACACACACAACAATTTAACAAGATACGCGTCCAGACCTTAGTTATTAAAGAGTTTGTGTAAATATTACTCGTTATTCACTGGTTAAAAATACTCTACGAATTTCCAAAATTTGGTAAATCTCTTGTCTCATTATATTTAATTTAGGATTTGCTCTTCAAGGTCACACAAAAAAAACAGTCATGTTTTATATGAGTTTTCTAAATAAATCCAGAATGTTTTAGAAACAAGTCGTGTGGAATATTTTTATGTTTTATTTCTTCTTAAAGTAATTTTGTTAATGTGTTGGGCGTTGTAAGAAATTAATAATTATATAAAATTGGACTTTACTATTTTCACGTATTTCTCCTTGTATTTTATTCACTCTCTCTCTCTCTCTCTCTCTCTCTCTCTCTCTCTCTCTCTCTCTCTCTCTCTCTCTCTCTCTCTCTCTCTCTCTCTCTCTCTCTCTCTCTCTCTCCAACCACTTGGGATGGACGGTAAAGCGCCGGTCTCGCTTCATGCAGGTCGGCGTTCAATTCCCGACCGTCTGAAGTGGTTGGACACCATTCCTTCCCTCAATCCCATCCCAAATCCTGACCCCCCTTCCCAGTGCTATATAGTCGCTTGGCGCTTCAACTGATATTTCGCTTCCCTTCTCTCTCTCTCTCTCTCTCTCTCTCTCTCTCTCTCTCTCTCTCTCTCTCTCTCTCTCTCTCTCTCTCTCTCTCTCTCTCTCTCGCGAGGTTCACAGACCCTGACAAAAAGAACAAAGACACTGTCCAGAGTCTCTCGGGCTGATTGCCCTCTCGCTCTTTCCACGGGATTAATAGGTGGCTCCCGGAAATGTTGTCGAGTCCAGGATAATCAAAATACAGTATTGTCGAAGGGAGTTTGAGTCGTAATAGTCCTTATTTTTCTTGCTGTGTGCTGCTCAAGGATATCCGAAACACACACACACACACACACACACACACACACACACACACACACACACACACACACACACACACACACACACACACACACACACACAAAGGTGGGACCAAAGAGCCAGAGCTCAACCCCCGCAAGCACAACTAGGTGAGTACACACACACACACACACACACACACACACACACACACACACATACACACACACACACACACACACACACACACATACACACACACACACACACACACACACACACACACACACACACACACACACACACACACACATACACACATACACATACACTTACACATCCGAGAGTAAAGATACTGTTGAATCAGTAGTTCGACCTTGCAAGGGGTGAGGAGGACCTCGATACGAGCTTAAAGTATATATATACACAGGCTACCAGTCCCCGACAAAATAAATTCCATATACAGTTTCAAATAAAGATTTGATTAAACCCAATTGGACTCCAGAATCTGCACACCAGTTGATTGACAGTTGAGAGGCGGGGCCAAAGAGCCAGAGCTCCAGTTCATTCCAGCTCGTGACACTCTTCCCGAGGGCCTTGAGTTAGCAAGAGACACTGCGCTTGAGGCCCTCTAGTGAGTACCGCAGACACTGTTCCCGAGGCCCTCCAGCACACATGAGACAAGCGTTTGCGTGTCTCTTGAGTGTGATCCCCAGTTTAGCTATCACAGAGAGGCGGAGCGGCCCACCTTGACTGGTGACTAAGCCGGGTTAGCATATCTGTTATACCAGGGAGCTGGACGACTGCTGCTGCTGCTCCTGCTGCTCCTGCTGCTGCTGCTGAGGAGACCGTCACGCACACCGCTGATGTGGCTTACTGCGAGTCTCAGGCGCTGTGTGTAGTGAGATATGAAACCCGAAACTCACTTTAAATATTATAAATGAATGACGTATATATAGCTGTGGTGGTGTGACAGTACTTGAACTTTAAGAGGCAAGGGGTGGCCATCTCTGGAGAAGGCAGCGGGGGAGTTGCTTGCAGCTTCACTTCTCCGTTACCCGGGGTGATGCTTGCAACATCTCTTCCCCAACACCCGCCTTGGCCTTCTCTGTTTCTCCACCTCCTCCGGGGAACTAGATCGATACTTGCTCGCCTGTTGTAGGAGTGAGAGTGTGTGAGAGAGAGAGACGGAGGAAGAGAGAGAGTTATATATATATATATATATATATATATATATATATATATATATATATATATATATATATATATATATATATATATATATATATATATATTATATATGTATATATATATATATATATATATATATATATTATATATGTATATATATATATATATATATATATATATATATATATATATATATATATATATATATGTGTGTGTGTGTATATCACGAAAATAAACACGTGATTAAGAATGTGACAATGTCAGACCACGGAGGAAAATGAAACAGGAATTTCCTTAAGTACTTTCGTATATTAAATACATCTTCAGAAGGAAATTCCTTCTGAAGATGTATTTAATATACGAAAGTACTTAAGGAAATTCCTGTTTCATTTTCCTCCGTGGTCTGACATTGTTATATATATATATATATATATATATATATATATATATATATATATATGTATATATATATATATATGTATATATATATATATATATATATATATATATATATATATATATATATATATATATATATATATATATATATATATATATATATATATATCTCGAGGCATTTCGGCAAACTCCAAGGCAACTATGGCTTAGGATATGCCTAAGGAAATGTAAAGACACATTACCAGGAAACCCACTACGCCCATTAATCAGCCAAATACCAACTCCAACCTACCACCTGACCAAAAGACTTAACGAACTATTAACTCCGTACACTCCTAGCAACTATAGTCTACAATCATCAGCAGATTTCCTAGAAATAATCAAAACTACACAGCCCGATGGAATTATTGCTTCACTGGACGTCGAATCCCTATATACCAACGTCCCGGTCGACACCACCATAGAGATGATACTGGACAGAGTATACAGAGACGAGAGCACTCCCAAATTAGACATACCCGAGCCACACTTGAAGAGCCTTCTCGAGGCATGAACAAAGGAACCTCCTTTTATCAGTCCGCATGGTGACATGTATCTACTAATAGACGGAGTAGCAATGGGTTCTCCCTTAGGAGTGTTGTTCGCTATTTTTTACATGGGAACAATCGAAGATAGTATATATATATATATATATATATATATATATATATATATATATATATATATATATATATATATATATATATACATATATATATATATATATATATATATATATATATATATATATATATATATATATATATATATATATATTATATACATTAAACACAACAGCATTGTGACTATTATTAAGTTTATTTTGGATATTTTCCAATGTACACAAATATCTTCTGCCATCTGGAGGGTGGAGAAAGTCTAGAGTAGACGTCCTACACATCACTTGCAAGACGGAGGTATTAAGCAACATTCTCAACACCACAACACCATCCTGAATCACCAAGACATAGTGAAAGATACGACAGTAATCACAGGCACCGACGATCGTAGGAGGCTCCGATCTTTGAAGAAAGCTTCAAAGTGCGATGAAAGAGTAATATGATAAGAGAGGTGTGGAGAGAAGTGGGGGAAGAAGAGAAGTGGAGGGAAAGAATGAAGAAATGGAGATTGGCGAAAAAGTTTGAAGAAGTATCAACAATCCTTCACCTCAAATATCTGCTGAATCATTCAGTTTCTCTTCTTTGATGCAAATTAGGCCTCGCCTCTAAGGTCCGACTTCACGCTCCACCAGCCACTGATTGATTTCTCTGATATATTGATATAACGAGTAACTTGTTTAATCAACCTGTTTGTGTTGGTAGAAGGTCGAGTGCATCAAACGTGTACGCGTAGGCAGGTAATATCAGCAACCTTTATATATATATATTTGAGTCAACAGGACGGAGGGCATGAGACATGAGGGCAAGTGCATGAGACATGAGGGCAAGTCCATGAGACTTTCTTGGTAACATTTGAAGACGTAGGTGGATAGAGTCCAGCGTGCCGGATAAGTGGATTGTAAGATTAACGTATGGTAAGGGAGGAAAAGGATTTTATTTTATCAATGATACGTTCTGCTGGCTATTGAGGCAGCGTCCTGTGTGAGGTAATCTGGTTTGGGTTCTGCCGATCATCTTATTGTGGATTATGGGAGCTCTTGGTGTACTCGCCTAGTGGTATTTGCGGAGGGATAAGCCACGGCTCTTGGGTCCCGCCTCTTAATCGACTGGCGTATATGTTTAAGAGCCTGTTGGGCTCTGTCGTATCTACATTTAAATCTGTGTATGGAGTTTGCCTCCATCACTTCACTTCTTGGCGCATTCCAACTATTCACAACTCTGACACTGAAAAATTCTTTCTAATGTCTCTGTGGCTCATTTGGGCACTTAGTTTCCATCTGTGTCCCCTTGTTCGTGTTCTATCACGAACAGCCTATTTTCCTGAGTATTTCGTATGTGGTAATCATGTATCCCCCTGATTATTTTGTCTCTCAGTGACGTGAGGTTTAACTCCTGTAGTCTTTCCTCGTAGCTCGCTCCTCTCAGCTCTGGGCCTACTCTAGTGGCGTACCTCTGAATCTTCTTCAGCTTCGTTTTGTGTTTAAGGCGATGAGGACTCCATGCTGATACTGCATATTTCAGAATTGATCTTTAACGACAAACAAGATTCTGAACAACTCTTTGTTCAGATTGCTAAAGGCAGTTCTTATATTAGTCAGCTCAACGAATGAAGCTGATTAATTTTTTGTTTGTATGGGCTTTTGATGACAGGTTGGAGTAAGATTATCCCCCCTACCGGTGGCCGGTGGCTGAGCGGACAGAACACTAGACGCGTCATTCTGTGGTCCCGGGTTCGATCCCGGGCGCCGGCGAGAAAGAATGAGCAGAGTTTCTTTCACCCTGATGCTCCTGTTACCTAGCAGTAAATAGGTACCTGGGAGTTAGTCAGCTGTCAAGGGCTGCTTCCTGGGGGTGGAGGCCTGGTCGAGGACCGGGCCGCGGGGACACTAAAGCCCCGAAATCATTTCAAGACAACCTCCCCCCCCAAGTTTTTTCTCTGTTCGATTCCCATAGAATTTGATGATGAAATCACACATCAGAAGATGGAGAAACGACAACGATTTGGTTCGTCGTGGTCCATAATCAGGTCGTGTAATAATGTTCGCGTCGACTGTAACACCCTGGTTGGGCTCCAGTTCGGGGCCTCCAGACCCACCAGGGAATTCAGTAGAGTTCCGGGATGGTCGACATTTGTACCATCGTGGCAGAGTCAGTTAAGGCAGCTGTGAATCACCAGAACATTGGTCCAAGTCACCCCATTGCTTCAAAATAATTTTCAATAATAATAATAATAATTAGCGAGTAAACTAGGGTAAAAATATAAACTTGACTAGAGCGTGTGCGTGAGAACACCCACCGCATAGGTTCGAATCGTCATCACGGCTCCTACGGTCTTACTCAATAATAATAATAATAATGGAGAATCTTATTTCAATGTCGTAGGGCTTGAATGAAGATGTAAAAAATACCAAATATATGGGTATTACAAATTAAAATTTCAGATGTAACCAACCCTATGTGCTGTTTTTGACAGAACACTGTATATGGAATATATATACTTATATTATAAAAATATAATGTTTTTGACAGAACACTGTAATAATAATAATTTGAATTATTATTATTATTATTATTATTGTAATTAATATTATTATTATTGTCTTGCTAATATTATTGACCTGTGACGAGCAGAAACTTTTCTTTGAATTTTCAAAATTTCAAGTTTCTCTTGAAACTTTGAATTTCAGGAGGTGTTGACCTCTTGGGAAACTCATTGTCCCGCGAGTCTTCCCATCATCCACAAGACCACACAAACTAATTTGGCGTGACGGTATTCTTGTTCTCTCTCTCTCTGTCTCTCTCTCTCTCTCTCTCTCTCTCTGTCTCTGTCTCTGTCTCTGTCTCTGTCTCTCTCTCTCTCTCTCTCTCTCTCTCTCTCTCTCTCTCTCTCTCTCTCTCTCTCTCTCTCTCTCTGTCTCTGTCTCTGTCTCTCTCTCTCTCTCTCTCTCTCTCTCTCTCTCTCTCTCTCTCTCTCTCTCTCTCTCTCTCTCTCTCTCTCTCTCTCTCTCTCTCTCTCTCTCTCTCTCTCACTGTCTCTCTCTCTCTCTCTCTCTCTCTCACTGTCTCTCTCTCTCTCTCCTCTCTCTCAGTGCATAAATTTGAAGTATAGGAGAGAGATGGAAAAAGAGGACACTGGCCCCGTACCTCACAACCGATTTCGTTTGGGTTCGAGCCTTAGTTAAGGAATAGTTAGCTTGGAACCAATACTAAACGGTTTGCCCCAGTTCACCCAGCAGTAATTAGAGGCATGATTGTAGAGTAAGGCTTAACATGCTATGGGACGGGATTTCTCTGTGCCTGCTAACAGGAATGAGAAGTAGTCTATTTTTGTACCTTCGTGTTTATAAAAAAATACAAAAATAGTGATAGCCCCTCACTCCCAGTTTTGGTTGGACTGGTCAGTACATCAAAGTCTTAAACGTTCATGGACAACCAGAAGGTGACAGCCACAACATAAGACGCTCAGCCATCAACATTCTCAAGACCATCAATCCGTCAATCAAACCGCGGCCCTGGTCGAGGACCGGGCCGCGGGGACGCTAAGCCCCAAAATCATCTCAAGATAACCTCAAGATAACCGTCCCCACATTACATTTTTCAGCACGATAGTCGCAACTCTGGTGGTTTTTGTTTTATTTTGGCCAAAGGGCGAGTTTATTGGTTAGCATGACTCATCCTGTGAGTGAACACACGGACATTGCAGCATTGTACAGCATCCCTCGAGTAGGATGAACAGCCGCTGGGTTGTTTATCTTGTCACTTGCACGCAGCTGGGACCTGCTTAACTCTTAAAGTGAACATTTCATATCAAATAAGAGAAATTTAGACAAGAAACTTTAGACTTGCGCTATCTTGCAGGTGCAAAAGTGAGGAATTCTGTTAAAAAACAATACCTATATTTGACAGTGTTCTAATTCCTAATACTTTTTGGGTTTGTTATACTACTGATGTTTGCTAGTGTCTCTTAGGTGGTCACAGTATTAGATAGAGGTTATCTTCTTTATCTTGAGATGATTTCGGGGCTTTAGTGTCCCCGCGGCCCGGTCCTCGACCAGGCCTCCACCCCCAGGAAGCAGCCCGTGACAGCTGACTAACACCCAGGTACCTATTTTACTGCTAGGTAACAGGGGCATAGGGTGAAAGAAACTCTGCCCATTGTTTCTCGCCGGCACCTGGGATCGAACCCAGGACCACAGGATCACAAGTCCAGCGTGCTGTCCGCTCGGCCGACCGGCTCCCCTGAGTAGTAAAGGTCCTTCACCCTCTCACCGCTGATCTGCACCTCCTCTCCTCTCCTCTTGTTTCCATTCCGAATCTCCATGGGTATGATCAACGTCGAACGTCGACCAGCCAGGAGGCCTGGTCGACGACCGGGCCGCGGGGACGCTAAGCTCCTCAAGGTAACCTCAAGGTATTTGTATCGAAGATAAACTCTTGGTATCACGCTCTCTCCCTCGGCTACATCCCTTTCGTTCATGATGATTGGGGGGATTGCTGGCTAGCTGCTACTGCATACCAGCGGCCAGATCCACTGACGTATTCGTGTCAGGGGTGATGGCGCCTCATCATATCTCATCAAACCTGCAGCAGAGTTTTGAGTATGAAGTATTCAACATTGTGGAACATCCAGTTTGCACCTTCAGCAGTCATAGGGGTGCTTCTCTGGTACTTTGAGGCCTCAGTGCCAGGTGGGCACTGAGGCCCCATGTGTCCTAGCGGGCTTAGTGTCCACTAAGGGGGATCCCAGTGCACGCACTCTAGAGGCACTCAAGAGGCACTCGAGCATATTTACCGCGACGCGCCATTACGTACGTTTCACTGCTCGTTGGGGTAGAAAATCTTTATCCGCGTATTGCAAAATTAACGCTCCAAGTTTATTTTTGTTGACGGAGAAGGAGAATAATAAGAAGAAGAATCAGAAGGAGCAGAAGCAGCAAAGAAGATGTGGATGAGGTGAGGACTGGGTCACCATCCTACTGATCTTAACATTAGCGTGAGTGTCCTTGGGGGGGGGGGGAGGGGGGAGTCTGACTGGCCCCGTGTGTGTAAACACGCCCCCCCCTCCCACACCCCCACCCCCACCCCCCCTCCCACACCCCCTTCTAAACTCTCATCATAACTCCCTGTATTTCCATTTTTGTTTGTTTTGTTTCTGTATGAAAGTAGTGCAATATTGCGCCCAGTGTTATAGGGGTAGGCGGTGCTATAGGAGTGGGCGGTGCTATAGGAGTGGGCGGTGCTATAGGGATGGGCGGTGTTATAGGAGTGGGCGGTGTTATAGGAGTGGGAGGTGTTATAGGAGTGCGCGGTGTTATAGGAGTGGGCGGTGTTATAGGAGTGGGAGGTGTTATAGGAGTGCGCGGTGTTATAGGAGTGGGCGGTGTTATAGGAGTGGGCGGTGTTATAGGGATGGGCGGTGTTATAGGAGTGTTATAGGAGTGTTATAGGAGTGGGCGGCACACACAGGCGGGGTGAAGAAGGAAGACTGGCCAGAGGACGTGAATTACAAGGTCAGCGGTACAGTCCCTGTATCGCTGCCCTTCACACCTGTTAAAGAGGAGATATGACATATATGAGATACATTAAGGCAGGACCCTATAACAGACGTATAAGGACAGTCCCCGACAAAAAATGAATTCCATACACCGTTTCAAAGTATACACTCTGTATATACTCAGGTATACCTGCGCCGGATACCGAAATATCATATTTTGGGTCCACCACCAACAGAATATAAATACTGTATCCACATGCAGAAAATCACATGTTTTTCCCCTACAAATAGACCCCTGTCCTCTTAAAAAGAACGTTGCTTTTGGCCGTTGCCCGTATGGCCGAATATGGACATAATTTGAAAATGAAAAAAAAAATGAAATAATTGGATTTTTTTTCAACAGTAAGTTAAGGGTCCTCTGATAGGTTAGGTGGGCAGGAAATTCTCATAAAGTTTCAAAACGTTATGAAAAACGTTAATGAAAAGTTTCCTCTTCTAACCTTACCGAGTAAGCCGGACGACTCAAATAGAAAACGGAACAGTACGTCACTTTTGTGGGTCGATTTCATTTCAAATTATGTCCAAATTTGGCCATAGTGCGCATACGAGCCAAAAGTGACGTTATTTTTAAGAGGACGGGCTGTACAGAAAGCCAAAAATTATGCGTACTAGGAAATGGATGCGGCTGGCGAAAATAACGTCCTTTCCCGTTTTCTGTTTTGGGTCCTCTGGTAGGTTAGGAGAGACCACTTTAAATTGACCATTTTCTTGACATTGGAAAAACCTTAAGAGACCGGACTGCTACAAAACCACTTTACCATTAGTTTCAATAGTTTTTAATGAAATATGGAAAAAAAATACAGCAAAAATATCCTTACAGGCTATTGGGTCGTTTTTATGCCTCGAAATACGGGGCTTTATTGGGAAAAAAGACAAAGAAATCATTGTTAGAGATGATGAATTTGGTTGGGGGAACGGAACTATTAATTTCCCACAGGAGTAGAAGGGTAGTTGGATTGTTTGGGTTTTATCTTCGGGGGCGACGTTTTTGTTGTCATTGTTTGCAGATAACGTTGTTTGCAGATAACGTTTGTTTGCAGATATCGTTTGTTTGCAGGTATCGTTTGTTTGCAGAAAACGTTGTTTGCAGGTATCGTTTGTTTGCAGATAACGTTTTTTGCAGATAACGTTGTTTGCAGATAACGTTGTTTGCAGATAACGTTGCTTGCAGATAACGTTGTTTGCAGATAACGTGTGTTTGAAGATAACGTTTGTTTGCAGATAACCTTGTTTGCAGATACGTTGTTTGCAGATAACGTTGTTTGCAGATAAC
The DNA here is from genome assembly GCF_040958095.1 of Procambarus clarkii. Classification (NCBI taxonomy): domain Eukaryota; kingdom Metazoa; phylum Arthropoda; class Malacostraca; order Decapoda; family Cambaridae; genus Procambarus; species Procambarus clarkii. Next base: position 27,569,276 of record NC_091184.1, on the reverse strand, counting down.
GTTTTTGCAGATAACGTTTGTTTGCAGATAAACATGCTACAGGAGAGATCAAAAATTACAGTAGACTTCATCCAAGGTATACAAGACTACATCTCACAACATAAATATTCCGCGAAAAAATTGAGAAGTTCTAGATGTAAAAACATGTATACTATACATGTATACTAGTATACATTGATAGATCCGGGTTTTTCCGAAAGTATCCACAAGTTAAGATAAAGGAGAAATCCGAGTGCTTTAGTGTAGTAATACGTTTTCAAGGAGTTCTCTGATGTTTCGATAAATATATATAAATGTATATATATATAAATATATATATACATGTATATAAATAAATAAATAAATAAATAAATAAATAAATAAACTTTACTAGTCAATAATAAGCTATACTTTATTGAGTAACATGACTTTGTGATACGTCATTTACATTTTCTTTGGTTCTGGCTTTTGAACCTGTAACTAAATCATTAGCAATAGTATGGAGACTTCCTATACTGCAGCTGTTCTATGTTTACATCAACGTGCTTAGATTTGTAGTGTTTATTTTCTGTAAGACAGTCCATCTCTGTCGATATGTGAGACTGTTTCTGTCTATTTCTGTGTGTGTACCCTAACACTGCCGGCGTTCTTTCTCTGTCATTATTTCTCTTTTTCTTAGTCTCATTCTCATTCGCTGCTGAGCGCTGGCTGGTTAATTAATCTAGGGGAATGTGGGTAGGGTCGGTGATGTCTAGGGTCCTGTCCCCTTCTGTCTTGTTGTCTCTGCCACTCTCTATATCATCCCTGCCCCTTGTGGCTTGTCTCTGCCACTCTCTATATCATCCCTGCCCCTTGTGGCTTGTCTCTGCCACTCTCTATATCATCCCTGCCCCTTGTGGCTTGTCTCTGCCACTCTCTATATCATCCCTGCCCCTTGTGGCTTGTCTCTGCCACTCTCTATATCATCCCTGCCCCTTGTGGCTTGTCTCTGCCACTATATCATCCCTGCCCCTTGTGGCTTGTCTCTGCCACTCTCTATATCATCTCTGCCACTCTCTATATCATCCCTGCCCCTTGTGGCTTGTCTCTGCCACTCTCTATATCATCTCTGCCCTTGTGGCTTGTCTCTGCCACTCTCTATATCTCTGCCCCTTGTGGCTTGTCTCTGCTACTCTCTATATCATCTCTGCCACTCTCTATATCATCCCTGCCCCTTGTGGCTTGTCTCTGCCACTCTCTATATCATCTCTGCCCCTTGTGGCTTGTCTCTGCCACTCTCTATATCATCCCTGCCCCTTGTGGCTTGTCTCTGCCACTCTCTATATCATCTCTGCCCCTTGTGGCTTGTCTCTGCCACTCTCTATATCATCTCTGCCACTCTCTATATCATCCCTGCCCCTTGTGGCTTGTCTCTGCCACTCTCTATATCATCTCTGCCCCTTGTGGCTTGTCTCTGCCACTCTCTATATCATCCCTGCCCCTTGTGGCTTGTCTCTGCCACTCTCTATATCATCCCTGCCCCTTGTGGCTTGTCTCTGCCACTCTCTATATCATCTCTGCCCCTTGTGGCTTGTCTCTGCCACTCTCTATATCATCCCTGCCCCTTGTGGCTTGTCTCTGCCACTCTCTATATCATCCCTGCCCCTTGTGGCTTGTCTCTGCCACTCTCTATATCATCGCTGCCACTCTCTATATCATCGCTGCCACTCTCTATATCATCTCTGCCACTCTCTATATCATCTCTGCCACTCCCTATATCATCTCTGTTCCTTGTGGCTCGTCTGATGCCCTCCAGGGGAGCAGATTAATCATCTCCCAGGGTTTGCATTGCTCTCCACTAGCTGATATAAGCCTTACCACAATTCAAAATTTGCATTCATCGTGACTTCCTCCGCCCGCCTTATTGGAGTTTGAAAATAGAAGCCAAATTCGTCATTTCCTGTCCGCTCTAATGGCGTAAGTTTCCTTTATTGATTCTATTTGGGAAGCTTA